>NW_010561487.1:0-1573 GCF_000687285.1 Phaethon lepturus | reverse complement strand
GCCATCAGGGCCAGTTTGGAATAGATTACAGAAAGTACCATGTCGCCATCAGGGCCAGTTTGGAATAGATTACAGAAAGTACCATGTCCAGCAAAACCCCATTCTGCTATGATAGGATCGTGGGGGTGTACTGGTCCTAATGACTGGTATGTTTTTAACCCCCGTATTAAGGTTTTGATTGCCTCTGAAACAAAGGTCTGAGACAAGGAAGAAGGTTTTAACATGTAAAATCAATCAAATGTGAGTTTTGTAAATTTCCTTTTGTATGTGAGGATTGTGTAAGATAAACTACTGTGGACAACTTCTTTTATCTTAACCAAGCAACTGACAGGAACCGATAAGAACCAGTACAATGTTAAAATACAAGCTAAGCAAGTGGAAAGAGCCAATAAGAAAAGAGTTCCTCTGGAGGACAGACAAGGGGACCAAGTACTGCAAAAAAACACCAGAGACCACCAGAGGACCACCGACTCATTTAACAGCGCACGCGTCAGGGACATTTGAGTATGTTAAACATTTCTCAGCAATGTCATGAATATGCTAACAATTGCAATGACTATGAATGTATGTACTCTATATAATTCAGATGCTGGTAACACGAGGCACGCATGTTAGGAGGAGATATCCCCCATGCGTCCAGCGCTGTAATAAAGATGTCTGCTTAATAACACTTTGATGTTATTAAGTTTGAATTTCTTAAGTTTGGATTTCTTTGAATCACCTCCTCATATTCTGGGTCCCATTTCCATGGTTTTCCCTTTCGTAGAAGTGAGTACGGGGGGCGAGCAATTATAGAAAACCCAGGTACATGTTTTCCCCAATATCTTAAAGTACCCATAATTTGTTGTAATTCATTTCGAGATTGAGGCATTTGTAATTGTTCTATTTTATTTAAGGTGTCCGGTGGAATTGCTGCACTACCCACAATCCACCAAGTACCTAAAAATTTTACTTCTCTGCTTGGTCCCTGACACTTTTCAGGTGGGTCTTCAACTTCTGCTTGTTGTAACACTTGCCATATGGCCAATGCTGCCTCTCCCACCTTTTCTGAGGAGATTCCTTTGATTAGAATATCATCTATGTATTGATACAGTTTCACATCCTGAGGGAGTGAGAGTGTTTGTAAAAGTTCAGCCAGTGCAGCATGAGCAATCGTGGGTGAATGTTTATATCCCTGTGGGAGTCTGTTAAAAGCGTATTGTATGCCTTCCCAAGTAAAAGCAAATTTGTATTTAACCTTTTCTTGTAAGGGGACCATAAAGAACATATCTTTTATGTCTAGCACTGCCATCCATGGGTGCGTGGCTGCTTGGAATGTGGCTGTTAAAGTTGCAATATTAGGTACTGCAGCTGTTAATGGGCCTGTGTTAGCATTTAAACGCTGGTAATCAATAGTTAATCGCCATCTGCCATCTGTTTTTTTGACTGGCCAAACAGGTGAATTATATGTGGAGTGGGTTCTGGAGATAATTTGTTGTTTTTCCAAATCTGCTACTACCTCCGAAATCCCTTTTTGTGCTACAGCAGAAATCGGGTATTGCAGGACGTTAGTAATTTTTGAATCAGGGAGTGC
>NW_010561486.1:4380-8002 GCF_000687285.1 Phaethon lepturus | reverse complement strand
TCCTCCTGCCTGGCATTCGGGAGGGACGGTCCCATCCCACCACCCTTCCCGTTGGCCTGGGTAACTCCAGAGCCACCGGAAAACTTGCTTGCCACCGCCTCTCGCTACCATTTAATAAGGCAAGAAATAGGAGCAGCACCCCTTAACCTCAGGGATCCCCGCCCTCGGAGCCTGGGAATCCGAGGGTGGCTAACCAGCAAAGTAACAGACACCGCTAAACAAAAGCGAAACATTTGCTACCAAAAGTACGTATTAAAAAAAAAAAGGAGCAGCATCCCTTAACCTCAGGGATCCCCGCCCTCGGAGCCTGGGAATCCGAGGGTGGCTAACCAGCAAAGTAACAGACACCGCTAAACAAAAGCGAAACATTTGCTACCAAAAGTACGTATTAAAAAAAAAAAACCACCCACCCTGCACTCTATTATTCACACATTAATAATAATAGAGATGTCAACCTGTCAGATAAGACGTTAATCTCATTCAGAGCACAATTAAAGACGCCATTATCCAACCACCTGGGGCCACTTCCACTCTTCCAAGGCGGTGGCTTTAACAGGCAACGGGGATGAGACCGCGCTTGGCGAAGCCACTTGCGCAGCCAACCCCCCGGTCACCACCCCACGCAGCCCTACCCGCACCCTCCAGCCGGGGCAGCCAAATATTGATGTTGCTTCTTCCTCAAAAGAGGTGGCATGCAGATCTGTGCTAGAAAAGGAGGTTTTTTGGAGAGGGCATGCCTTCATTTTTGGGATCGGTGTCCCGAGGAAGACTGTCGGAGGATGCCACCGGATGCAGGATGCACGAAGGACGCGCCAGAACCAAACCACCTGCGGTATCGCTGGTCCCTGGGGTGAACTTGTATTTCTGGGGGCGGGGGGGAACCAAACACTGGAAAGCAGCATCTCCAACAGACTCCAGCTGGTTTTACAGCAGGACGCCCGCCGAGCGCAGCACTTCTGGCTTCTGATATAAAATAACGAGCTCTTTGTGAGCAGCAAAGAGACCCTGAGCCTTCCCCCCCCGCCACCCCGGACTGCTGCTGCTGTTCATGAAGCTGAGGCCAGAAAAGCTGGGCACTCGCTGCTGAGTCCAAAGCCACAGCCATCAAATTCTGGCCCTTATGGAAGAGGCACAGGAAGAGGGGGAATTTTTGGAGAAAGAAACCCTCTCCTGATCACCCTAGGACAGAGTCATTGGTCCAAAAATTGGCGAGGACAAGGGAGAGACAGGGATTTATGCTCCGGGCTGCACGGCAGCCTTCAGTCTCTCATTGCATGCTGGAAATTCAGCGGGTAACCTGTGAGGGAGGAGGGCAAAGCTACCGCAGAGGGGTTTTGCCCGCAGGCAGGGCTTGCGGAGGGCTACCAGAGACATCTCTGGCCGTGTCAGCCCGAGCACTGCCCTGGTACTGCCTGAAGGACGTGAGGTCCAAGAGGGGCAGCTGACACGACGTGCAAGGAAGCATCTTCTCATGCAAAATCACAGAATTGTTAAGGTTGGAAAAGACCTTTAAGATCATCAACCGTCAACCCAACACCACCGTGCCCGCTAAACCATGTCCCAAAGCCCCACATCCACATGTTTTCTGAATGCCTCCAGTGATGGTGACTCCACCACCTCCCTGGGCAGCCTATTCCGACGTTTGACCACTCTCTGTCCCGATTCTCCTCCAGCCCAGGGACCCTTGTACCATTTTTTTGAAGAAAGTCCAGCAAGAACATCCAGATGCTAGTTGCTACTTAGACGGGGGGCCAAGCCAGCCCTCTCCACCTCAATGTAGCCTTCAAAACATACATCTCCACACGCCGCCCCAGCTCAGCAGCCCGGCAAGGCAGAGCGGGTTTCTGTAATATTTAGCACCACGCACTCGTGCTACTGCCATACTTTTTCAGTCTTGGATAAGAAGCCAGTATTTTATATTTAACCACAAAGCTTAAAACGAAAATAGTCAAGGGCTGTCCTGGGAGCAAGAAATTATTCTCAAGCTATACTAATTGCATTCAAGGCTCTGCGAGACGTGTCCCATTACAGGCTCCTTGCAGGGTTTCCTTTCCCACTGTGTAACGTATGAGGCTCTGCGCTTTGTGCCTTGCGCTGGGATGTTTCCCTCCCTCCCATGACGAGGGACCCAGCAGAAGCAAGGCGGGAGACGGAGCCCACCTTCCCCGTCCCCTCACCCAGCGGAATCCCCAAGCGATGCATGGCGGGGCAGGTCCCCGAAAACCGGAGGTGCTGCACCGAGGGCTACAATAAAGCAGAGCGCAAGGCTGGAAACGGAGCTGCGGGGTGTGCAGCCAGCTCATGGCTCGCTCCGTCCGACAAGCCGACCGCATGTTTTGGACTGAAACTGGGGAGAGAGCCTTCATTTATGACTATTTCCCCTGCCCCACCGAAGTACGCGGGGTAACGGCTGATGGGCTTTGGGCAACCCGTCGCTCCCAGCTCCCTACCCCATGGGACCGCAGGCAGCGTCCCCAGGACTGAAACAATTTTTCCAAGAGGAAAAAACAACTTGCAGAAGCCAGGGAAATTTTTTTTTTTTGTTTAACCCACCCTTTCCTTTATGCCGTGAAGAAAGCTGCTTCGGGGACGATGGAAGGATGGTGCTTTCTACGTGCTCCCTTTTATTTACCTGCCTTACCGAGTTTTACGTCGGGCAGTCTTTCGTACAGAAATAGCATTTTATCCGGGAGGATGTGTTTCATTCGATGCGGCTGTCACACGGGAGAAGGTGCGTTTCAAGAGTCGAGGTTTTCTGCAGTGCCATTACTTATTTTACAGTTTTCTGCCCTATCTATCCCTTCCCCTCTATTTCCCAAAATCATTAGTAACAACCATTAATCTCTGCCTGAGATTAATGGTGAGAATGCTTCGCGCTTCTCCCCATACCCTGAATTGTTAGTCTCCCTTGGACTTTCGACATTTTAAAGTCTTTTTCCCCCCTCCTATTTTCAAATTAACTGCTCGAAACTGAACAGTGGAGTAAGAAACGAAGCCCCATCACTGTTTGTGAAAGCGTATTACGTTCCATAACACAATCTCTCCCTCCTCAACCCTAATAATCAATTAGAACGAGAAAAAAAAAAAAAGAGTTTTCTCCGTAGTCAGGTACCGAATCACCCTCCAGATCGCGTGCGCGCGGAAGGACAGCCTACGCGATACGATACGGGAGCCTCGACAGCGCAGGCGTTTGACAAACCCATGCCGATGAATGGAATAAAATTGAGTTACTAACCATTAAACGTCAAGCGCTTGCAATCTTTCCCCCTTGCGTAAAGAGCGATATTAATAAATCTTTAAGAGAGGGAGCGCGCAGAGCTCGTTCGCTCTTTTGACCACCGCCGTAAACTGAACAGATGTTTTCATTGAGTTGGCCAACAATGCCGTCGCCAGCTTTATTCTCTCCCACCCCCCGGGTGGTTACAGTTAATTCAAAAGCCATCAAAGTACAGGAGCAGCTTGATGGGAGGAACCAATTTAGGACCCCCCCGCCAATCGAGCGCGTTAAAGCCCCTCAAAAGCAGAAGGGCGCGTTGGCGCGTGCCGGCGATAGACCGGTTCAAAAGCCGGGAGACGGGGAAGGGACGGAGCATCCCAAGAGGCAGGCCAGATGCCCCGGCTC
>NW_010561486.1:0-4349 GCF_000687285.1 Phaethon lepturus | reverse complement strand
GGAGCCACCCCAGCTCCCCAGGCTCCCAGCGCGGCCACGGCAGTGCTTCGGCTACCAGTGCCCCGGCCCCGAGCAGGGGATGCTCGCCGGGGTAAGGGGGGTTTTCCACGCGGACGCTTCCCAACCGCGGCACGTTGCGCTCCACCGTCTCGGCACGTGTACACATTTCCAGAAGGGATCTCTGCTACCTGCTTGTTCACATACAAGAATATGGTCGTTTTCTATCATGAGGACTCACCTAGTAGATATTCCCATTTTAACTGCTCAGCTGATTTTGATGCAGGTGAAAAAAAGCTGGACCTTTTTACCTTTTTTGTTTGCTTGTTGGGAGGTTTGGTTTTGGGTTTTTTGGGTTTGTTTGGTTGGGGTTTTTTTTTTTTTTCTTTTTATGACTTTTTTTTACACCAGGATGCAACAACCACAAACTGGTGGTGGTGGGAAATAGCTTGACTTTTTCATTTTTTTAAAAAGACAAAGTAATACTTCCACAGTGCTCGATGATGGAGAGTTTAACAGATGGCTTTTCACGAGGCTGGAAGTCTGAAAATGGCGTAAAATGAGCCATCTTCACGGAGGCTATAGCGGGATACCTTTTGCAGCAGCACAGGAAAGCGCCTCGAGGTCTTTCCCCCGCCCCTCAGCCAGCCGGTTGGGGGGCTGGATGCGTGCCTCTGCAGCGTTCCATTGCTAAACCATGAACCGCGCAAGCGGCTGGATGCCGGCCCACCCCAAAACCTCAAATTACTCAAATGTAGCCGGAGAGTGGTGGAGCAGATGCAGATTGCAGAGGTCTCGGATGAGAGCGTTGTGTGCAAATGCAGAAGTGGGGGCACTTTTTTTTCTTGCTGCTTTTTTAAACTCACACAACCCAAATATATCAAACTCCTGATCTGGCAAAATGCATAAGTACATTTAGCACTGTTTATGATGATAGCTTTTTTCTAAAAGGTCCCACTGATAGACTCAAGGTGAAAACACAGCTCACCTTCCCCACCAAAAATAAACATTTAGAGCATTGCATATGCAAGTATTTCACAGACTCATTAAGGTTGGAAAAGACCTCTAAGATCACCAAGTCCAACCACCAACCCAACACCACCGTGCCTGCTAAACCATGTCCCCAAGTGCCACGTCCACATGTTTTTTGAACACTTCCAGAGATGATGACTCCACCACCTCCCTGGGCAGCCTGTGCCGATGCTTGACCATCCTCTCGGTGAAGACATTTTTCATAATCTCCAGTCTAAACCTCCCCTGGCGCAACTTGAGGACATTTCCTCTCATGTTTCCTTACAATACAGGGAAATACTCTTGGCCCATAATACATTCCCTTAGAACATTAATACCTCCACAAAGAGAGAGAGAGAGAGAGAGAGATATCCTCCTAATTTGAATATATATACACACATATACATGCATAATCTGTTATTAATTGCACAGCCCAATACCCAGCAAGAAGCTACCTGACGAGCGAAGCTCCTACAGACAGCGCCGTACAGATAATTAAGATTAGTGCTACTAAAGTAAGTCTCAGACATAAAAAAAAAACCAACACCTCAGACTTCGTTACCACAAACGCACATCTTCCTCCGTTTCTTTTTGGAAGGGCTTAGCCCCCGTGCCGGGGGCTCCCCCGCGCGAACGTGAAAGGTGGCGAGATCAAACCTCCAAGCGGTTTGACGAGGCAGTTGCCAAAAACAAGGTTACCCTGACATATTAATTAGTCCGTGCTGCAAATATACTTTCTTCCTCTCTTTTTAAATGTAAGCATTAACGTTATTGCCTATTAGCAAAGCAGATATGAAAATTTAAGTGATTGATGAAGTGATTAATTTAATGACGCAGGGTTAAGGGGTTTGGGGGCGGAGGGGTGGGGAGAGCTTTTTTCCCTTAAGTTTCCTGATGTTGGGAATAACTAATTTTCTAGCCTTAAGTTTCCATTAATGATGCTGTACTTTCTACAACTCAACAAGTAATTTCATCAACGGGTCTTCGAACGACGAACAACAGACGGGCTTGCGTTACGAGAACCAAAATCCCCTTCTTCAAATACTCCTCAAATATTGCTGTTCGTTAGGCTCGTTACCACGCTTGGAAACAAGGCTGCTGCTCCTTCGCAGAGCACTCAAGCAGCCTGCAAATTCAGTTTTAAACAGTAAATAGCCACTGGACGATCACGGCGCTTGCCATTAATACCGAAAACGATTCTGCTGGCTGCACGCGCACGCACGCGCTCCCACCCCGCTGACGGGCAACGCCACGGCAAAGGGAGAGCCTCCCTTGCCCTCTTGACTCCTATGACTTACACGTCCACCTGACCTTGCCGCTCTACCATCAGCTATGCCTAAAGGCTGGTCTAGCTCAAAGCTAGCTCTACAGACCAGCAGAGAAATCCTTGAACGAGAAGGTGCTAGCTGCACCCCGGGCACCTAGTGTCGGTGTGACCGGGGTGGGGAAGGTCCCGTGGCTGTCGGGCTCTCACCTTCCTCCCACTTGCACGTTCCTCCCTCGCCTTCCTGTAAGGGCGTTAGGTTTTCTTTGGAGCCGTTTCAGCAAACTAACACACACGCAAAACCACAGGGACGGTTTTCCCGCTAACCCGGCGGGCGTTGAGAGCGCGGCGCCGGCTGCGGGGAGGGCGGTAACGCGTGGCCGGAACTGGTGAAGCTGGGTGGAGGCTTAACCACCGCGCAACCACCTTGGATGGAGCACCTCTAGAAGGGAAGGCAGGTGGCATCTTCCACTAGACCCGACAGAGGCACAGAGGCCCTTCCCCACACGTCCGGCCGAGCATGCAGTCATGGGAAGGAGGTGCCCGGCAGCACCGGCGTGAAGAGGGCACAGCCACTGCTCCGACGTACATTCCTTACAAACAAGTTGCCTTTCCCAAGCTCTCCATCCGCTCCACGACCAGTGCCACCGCATTTTCCAAAAGCATCTTCCAACTTGCCAAATTTTGCTAGAAGCCAGTCTACCTTGTAGCATCCAAAGGCTCTTGTGCTGCTCTGGCTTCCCAGGGCTGCCTTGCTCCTTTCCAGGGCGGTAACCCCAAGCTTTAAAGCCATCCTCTGTGCTCTTCTGAGCCACACCTCCTTGGTACCCAATTAGCACCTCATTAACAGTATGCCCGCAATGCTTTCCGGTCTTGCCACAGTGACTTTTAACCCCGTGGTGCACAGAGATCAAATTAATTTTCTCCTTTTAGCTTCAGCATTTAATTTTGAGCAAAAGGGGCACAACAGCAGATATGCCAAGGCAGCTCCCCCTCCCCAGCAGCAGCTGCATGCCCCTGCAGGCGAGGAGGGAGGCCAGGAGACACCAAAGGGAAAGGGGTCCCATGCTCAGATGCCCACGGTCCCACCTCCAAAGCTGTCCCCGACAGATAGCCCACAAGCCTCATGCACGGATATCGGGGCCAGACAGGTCTGAAACAATTTAATCAGTCCATAAGCACGCAGAGACCCTAGCCAGCACTTTTTTTTTTTTCCCCTCTTTCCAGTGATGCATTAGACAAGTGCCATGGTGGAGGAGCTCAGCCACCACGGACGCCTACAGCTGTGGGATCAAAGGAGCGGGCAGGGTTTAGCCGAGACAGCCCGTGCTCAGTCACATACAGATAACCGTATCTTCAGCAGCAGCTTGAATGGCCCGGCACCCCCGGGGACCTTACCCGGGTGCCAAAGCATCTGGCTGCCCAGGACCAGAGCACTGCAGCGGAAGGCTGCGGCGGAGGAGAAGGTTGCCTTGGAAGCTACGGATACAGCGCACAGAGGATGGCAGCCTTCCCTGCCTGGAGGAGAAAAGCCCTCTGGCCTGGTCCTCGCCTAGCACGGAGAACCAAGCCAAGCCATCCACAAATATCAGAGGGACAACACGCATCAACCTAATTACTTTAATTACCGCCAGCCAGCAACGTACACTGCGGTGGTGCCGCGCTGTCCCCGGCTGCTCTTAGACTGCAACAACCTGGGGCGCGCAGCGAGAGCGCAACTCCACGGGGAATGTCCACCATGGCCCATTTTGGCGGAGGAGGTCTCAAAAAGCCAGGTCAAGCTCTGCCCCTCAGAACTTGGTGGAGAAACATCTGTATGTTGAACCCCCGGAGTTCCTCAGCTGGGGGGAAGATGAGCTTTCTTCCCAAATCCCTGGTGCCTTCTCCCACGATGGAGGAGGTGGTCTGCTCAACACAGCCTGCCCTGGAAAAGCACAGTCTGAGCTCCCCACCGCAGAAAGTCAAACCACACCACCAGAAATCCGTCAGACAGCAAAGCTCTCCTGTTCAGTGCCGAGAGCCAGACTGGGATCCTCGGGCATCCAGCGGCACAGCTACCGGGCAGCCACGTGCCCCA
>NW_010561485.1:0-27960 GCF_000687285.1 Phaethon lepturus | reverse complement strand
CGCCCGACCGGGACTAACCCCGCGGGCCGGGCCGCGGCCCTCGCCTCCTCACCCGCGGGTCAGCCATCGACAACGCCGTGAGCCGGGAGGGCAACAACTCCGCGCAGTTCTGCGGTGCTTGAAGGCGAAGGTGGGAGCCTTTCTCGCCGCTTTGGCTGATGCGAGAGATCCACGCTTGCCACTGAACTCCTTCTCGCACAAAATGCCCGAAGCAGAGGTGCCCGGGGCAGAGCTGGGGCCGCCCAGCTCAGCCTCCATGCTTCCCTCCTGCTGCCCTCACCACCTTTGGCCTCAGCGCCGGTTTTCCTCACCGTACCCCCGCTCGTGCCCACTGCTTTATTTCACTCGTGCCTCGGCCCCTGCTACACTGCAAGAGGTTCTTTGTGACTTCTCCGCTACCCCGCGTTATCCCGGGCTCCGGCTCGGAGCTAAAGCCCTCTTTCGGCAAAGCCGTTCTCTGCTCCACTCCTCCTGAGCCTGGGTGGACGCCGTGCTGGGCTCTGGCCCCCGTGGGACCCGCCCCAGGGTCCCACTGATGATGATGCTCTGCCGCAGCGAAGTTTCTTCCACTGAACCTGAGTTGCTGCACGCAGCTGTCGCTGGCAGAACACACAAAACTTTTTAAGGACTAGTGAGAAAAAAGTAACTTACTTGTCCTGCACACTAAGTAGCTTTTCTCACGACGTCTACTTGAGAAGAACATCTTATTTCTGCTCTGTGAACAGCCACCTTAGCACAGGCAGTAAGATTTTAGGAGATCAATTCAACATGCCAAGAAGCTATTGGCCATCAGTTTCTGCAGTACTACATGGAAATTAGTGTTATCGGTGGTACACAGGGGAAGGAAAACCCTGTGAGTCTGGCTGAAGTAAGTTCCACAGAAGATGTTTGAAATTTATTAAAGTTCGAAATGCATAGAGATGGTGTAGTTAGCTCCTCACAGTGGTATGATTTGAGACATCTATGCTATAGAGCCAGTGATGAATGAAACAATAATAAAAGCTGTAATTCTGAATTTTTTCCTACTCCCTTTTTCCAGCTGCGAGCCAGATCAGCCACAAGACCAAATACAAATGAAGTATCTATATTTTTCTCGAGGGAGAAGCCTGAGCATCAGAAAACAACCCTCTCATCTCCCTGTTTAACATTCATGACTATAAAGGCTAAAAAAACCCGTCTAAATAAAGGATGTATGTGCTGCTTCTGCTGGCTGATACCACTTTATGTTAGACGTCATTACTGAACATTTTTCTGGAGAACTACTGCAGCCCTTCCCAGATTTTTAAGGTCTGTCTGTTCACTTCATATAAAAATACAATGCTTGTCCCCAAGTAGGAGAAAGTAACTATGAATACTATAAAAGTTTAAATTTGAGAATAAAATTCTGTGGGACAGGTTTCAAAAGAGGTCATATTTAAAAAAGTTTCCGAGTTCTCACTTATTTCTGGTTGATTTATTTCACTTAATGGCAAATCAAATCACCTTTCTTACGAATCAAGCATTGAATGTTTAGATGAGTAGTTTGAGTAATCAAGTAATTCCATTAAGTCCTCATTTGATTAAGCTGCATGGACCACAGCAGCTTTTGGGTGGAAGTTATTCACCATGTGAAAAAAGTTCCAACATGCAAATTTCTTCAAAGTGAATTTTAAATCAGCTGTCACAGATAATTCACCTGTGTAAGCCTGAACAACCAGAACAGTTTAATACTCCTATGCGCTAACAAGGTAAGTCACTAAACTTCTAGATCAGAAAGAGATTACATATACCAGATATGACTGCTAGTTGTTGGTGTCAAAAGTAGCAAACCTAATATTGTTCTACTTGGCAAAAATAAACCCTTTCAATGTGTGTGCTCCTAGGACTAAGTCAAGCAACAGTTTACATCATATTCTTTTCATAGAGAGTTCTACAAATATTTGATACAATAATATTTTCTACCAAGGCAGGCTTCTTCCCTTCAGGAAAGACCATATTTGTTTTCTAAATGTGGGCTGTTAAGTGTGTTTATTTTCTAAAACTTACACTTCAATGACAGACAACTCTTCTTTCTCCTTTTTTCCTTAACTGAATCATGCAGCCATGATTGAAAGGAAAGGGCATTGTACTGGTTATTAAATTCTTACGGTTTCTCAACAAAATGCTTCTAATAACACGGGAAAACTTACACCACTATACTTAAAAGAGCTTGAACAATCCTGAGTGCTTAATAGCATACCAGCTCCATGCAGCTAAAATTAATATAAGCGCTGAGCATGCATCATCTCTTCACTCCTACACGCACCATTTCCATAAGATGATGTGTATGGCCGGCCCAGACTGCAGGAGCTGAAGAGGGATTTCCTGGCAGTCACCCGCACTGTGTGCCTGTGGCCAAACCATACTCCGCAGAAAGGTGGCGAGGCTCTGGCAGGGCTGTGCAAGTTCGGAAACACAGCGCTGTTTTCCCACGGAGCTTGAGCTAATAAGCCCAGGCTGTACAGATAGGGCAACGCCTGCACGGGCATCGCAGAGCCAAAAGCACCATGTGGTCTGGCAGGGCTCGTCAGCCCCTGGGCAGGGCCTTGCTGGACTCTGCGAGTCAGCCAAGTGTTGGTGCCTCACTCCTTGTATCCAAGTTCTACAGGTTCTGTCAATGCCAAAGATATTCCAGCACCTTGTAGATTCCTTTACTTCCTGTGCTCCTCAAGATGGTCACCAATGCCTGTGCTAAAGCATAGTCTTACAAGCACTGGAAGGCCGTTACACCGTACATGTTAGCCGAGACGGTACTTCTGCAGTTGCAGTCTTTCAAAATTTCAATCTAGCAAGGGACCGTGCAGTGAGCAAATACAGTTCAGCATAAAAACTGGTGCATTGCTCTTCCTTTGCCATCTCAAACTTTTGAGAGCCTTTCCAAAAGCAATGTTCACTGATAAGTACCATCTTGTATATTAATAAACCAGAAATTAACTCTGAAAGTGAAACAAAATAAAAGGAAACCTTACCCTGCAGGACAACTGATTTGAAGACTATGTAAAAGTAAAAGCTACCACATTGCCAAAATACTAACTACTCTTATAAATAAATTTTTACTTAAGATTCAAGATGCATTTTTCCCGTGTGGCCATGAAAAATCCCACCCAAGTTTACTATTCTAGCCTTGATTTCCTTTGTCATGAATTCACTTAATCAGCCCTCATACTCAATTCAAGCTCCAGTTCTGAAGTGATTTTGCAATAATTGCACAAAACCAGAGCCTCTCCGTTTCTCACCTATAACCACCAAAATCTTCTAAACACTGAAGACCATATATGGTCTGAATATTTCCCTAAAGCAGACAACTGATGTAGCTAGTTTAACAGCTTTGAACTGCGCTTCCTCCTCCTCTCTTTCCTCACTCTTCTCTTACCCTAAAAGCACATTATCTGTATTAACTATGGCTTATTTTAAAGATAATCCTTCAAGTCACCTTTAGCATAAAATATGCAATATTCCAATTAAATTGTGACAACTTTTATTTGATTTTTCTGATATTAGCGGGAAGACAATGCAGCTGCTTTGGTTACTAAAGCTTTTGATTTTTATTTAAAAGCAAGTTTCAGGTATTTACTAATGAGCATAGCAACATAAACCAGGCCTTAATGATACTGCATTTTACTGGGCTGAAATAGTGCTTAAAAATAGAAGCTTGTTAGTGTTGTTATTCCCCCTCACTTTTCCAAGCAGCTCACTTACAGAAAACAGACTGTTGTTGTTAGTGGACTCTCCAGGTGACATGTTTTAGACAGACACTCCAAATTTTTCTTTAGAGTACAAAAGATATTCTTAAGTGATAAGACAGACTCCCAGGCCTCTTTCTTCTCCATAAAGAAGGAAAACTTTGCCAGATTGCTTCTGGCATAACCCCATTCATTTTTCCTGCAACTACAATTGATAGAGAATGAAAGCACCCTCTGGGACATGGAGGGTTCAGTTTCCTTTGGCAGCGGTCTTGATTGGAAGCAAACCTGAATTATTTCACTTCAAAGCAACAAATAAGGAATATTTCTCTGGAATGTCAAAAACATGCACATTAACCAAAACCAACCTTCACAAGAGTCCTAAAGCAGAACATTGCTTAGCCAGAAAAACAAGAAATAAAAAAAAACAACCCACCAACCAAAACCAACCAAGTTGTTACTAACGTAAGTGTAGCAATTGGTCAACAGTACCCTAAGGTCCAGTGGGTGGGGTGGGAGGGATGGCACAGGGGAAGGGTATCACATAGCATTCGGTAATGACAAACTTAAAACAGATATTCCTGAAGGGGGGGAAAAAGTATATGACCATCATGGCTGTCTTAAAATCTATAGTCTGTTTCTGTTCTTGTTACACAAAACTTCATTACAGCAATCATTACTTTTCTATCATTTATTTCAGTTAGGTGAGATACACTGTGGTACTCACCTGTCAGTGCCCTCTGCAGTCCTACTATTTGAACTAGCATTAATTACTAGTGTGGCTTTTCTGGGGCAAAAATCCATGTTGTTTTTCCACATATAAAAATAGCAAACACTGGTTTAACTAAAGCTTTTTGACTATTTATTAACATTATTAGGCTTGAGAAACAAAATGAAGTTTTATTCAAAATGTAAAGATCAAGATAATTTTAAAGTATTAGTGCTCACCAACAGTAAGAAGAAAGTCCTTTTTCTGCCTTTTTTCTTGCATATATTTATTTATAAATAATGCACTAAGCCTTTGTCTTTTGAGTCACCTGCAAAATTTCTTATGATATTCTTGTATCTTTATAATTAAAAGATGGAGATAGCCTCATATTTCAGGTTTTTACCCATTAACATACCACATACTCCACTCAAACTCTTATCTGTGAATGAGACAATGATAATGCTGCTCTGAACTAGCTCATCATTATTCTGATGAAATATTACTGAGAGTAATTCCCAAAATGTTTAAGGGGGTGGAAGGGGAAAAACCCACCACACAGAAGTCTTGCACAGAATGCATGCGTGTATATAGATACCCAAAGTTGCTTACGGAACAAGCAGCAAGATATAGCAAGGACAGATGCAAAGTTTATTTCACGTATGCTACAATTAATCAACATGTTAGGGAAGTATCAAAATTTGTAATATTAACATATGGCAACAGTTTTATTGTTACAATACATTGCAATAGATTAGCCCCACTGGAAAAGGCTTTTAAGCTGCAGACAGTGCAATTGCATTAAATCTTAATTCTTCTGGGTCACGTTCCATGAATTTCTTGCAAACTTCTATTGCATCCTAGGGAAAAAAGTAAAAACAAAACAAAACAAAAAACATTATAGATTACACTTATTAAAAAATCCCACAACTGAAATATGAAATTATGCTTTACACAAACTATGCTCAAAATGGGTTTTTCCATAAAGGATTACTAAATAGTGTAACAAATTTACATAAACTGTATTTCTGATCTGAGTTACCACTATTCAAGATTATTTACAGTGCTCATATGGGCAGCATAAGAGAGCAAAAAGTTTTTAATGTGGAACCTTAGCAACAATGATTTTTGTGACTGAATATTACTTTGTGCAACGGATATGTTGCTTGTTGGACTTTCTAGGGGCATCTCTGAAGTTTGCCTTTATTAGTACTGCTGTATTCAGAAATTTTTCCTTTGTCTCAAGATGGATCTAAGCTGTGTGGGCTAAGTGAAAGATTGCAAGTAATTCCTTCATCTAGCTTTAGGGTGCAATCTGGAGAACACATGTTATCAGTAAAACAGAAAAAAGCCACATGTGAAAAAAGGAAAGTTTTATCCAGCCTCTCCCCCTGCCCAAACAAGCACAAATTGTATGCAAACTTTACAGACATTAGTCTATGCTACTAAACTATAAAAGGTTTTGTTTGTTTTTTAGTTTCTCTGGTTTCTTCCTTTTGTAAAGCTAATCCAGTCTGGGTACCACAAACGTCAGATCTATGCATTGCCTTCTTTCAGCCTCAACTTTGCATCATTCTGTGGGGATGACAGTTTATCCTTCTAATTCAGTGTATTCCTTTCCAATTCATTTCTGAACTGAACAGCTCCTGACACAAAGAACCACCCAAAAGGAGCCACGAAAACAGGAGAAGAATGATTATTAGCAAGTGTCAGAAAGGAAATTAACTTCTGTCTAGGATGGCACCTATCAAACTATAACTAAATGAAAGATAATGAACAATTATCCTAAGTTTTCAATGTCATGACTTCATCTCATGTACAATTTGAAAGAAGCCTGGGCATATGAAAGTATCAGCACAGAAGAAAAGTCAGTCTGGTCTTCTGTTATGGTGAACCCTTCTGACATTTCTTGTTACCATGTCATAATACTCTGTCATCCAGAGTCACAAGATGAGCGTTCTGAAATCCATGTTTTAAAACTGAGTAAACCTAATTTTGCCTCACCATCCCACTCGCTGAATTCCTCATCCAACCTCATAGCAAGACTTGTGTATAAATATATATTTTTTAATAGATTTTGGGGAAATATAGCAAGAATTTTGCATAACATCATTTAAGAAGGTTTTCTATTCCTACCTCTAAAAAAGAATCGTCACTAGTTTCCCCATGGTTTATTGGAAATGGCTTGCGCCCATCTGTTGAAACACAAAGCAGCATTGAACAACACATTTATAAAATTAGAAAAGCTTCATTTTTCCAGTTAAAATCATTTGAACAGATTCTTTGCTCTTCACTTACAAAAATGCTACCTCATTTTTCATAAAAGAATCACACATGCAGCTAGCTATTCCCTGGTCTCTCCTCCACTGTTGACTGCTTCAACAGGTATAATTTTGTACAGTCTGTTACATTAAAAAAAATCCAATCATAACAATTAAATATTTTTTTTTATATTTTATTTGAAAACTTTAAGGCTATAAGTTGTGATTGTTTTAGTGCTGGTATAAAAAAACTACTCTAGTTTTTCAAGTAGAGAAGAATAATTTCAACAGCACTTAATGGATTATACCCAGACAGACAGCTGTGCATCTGTGGTCTTTGACAGCTGTGATCAGGGACTCCACAACAGAACAGAATACCAAAACCACCAGTTTGAAGAGTCCGGCATAACTGAAATGTTACTGTTATAATGTTATATATAATGTTATATTGTCACTTTCAGCATTTTAAAAATAATTTCATTCATGCAAACATGTTTCAGGTTACTTGTGAAAAGCTAACAGTCTGAGAACATATGTCAGGATATCTTAAGTATTTGCTAGATCAAATTCTCTTTTGGCTCTGTTCTCCCATTTAAAGACTTTTCCCTCCCCAAAGATTCCATCAAAGTTGACAGTGCTTCCAAACTACACTTTCCACAACTAAAAGTAGATTCAATGTTAGAAAACTTTTGGATTTACATGAACAAGAGGTTGTTCATGTTTTTAACAACCATGATTGAAGATAAAACAATACAAAATCCTCAGAACGTGCTAGGGAAACAGAATGGAATGCCCTGTATTGTTGCAAGCTAAGTTTGATTTGAATTTTTTTTTTTTTTTAACATACACTTGGCAGAACAGCATTTTAATTTCATGTGCCTATAAATAACATGTTTTCTATGGCAAAAACATCATAAGCATTTAATATCCATGTGCTTCCTTAGCATTTTCTGCCTGCCAAAGCCCACATGCTGGCCACAGTGACTGAAGCCAATGAATCAATTGAAAAACCTTCTTAATTTTCTTTTAAGTATTTTTTGCTTTTTTCCACTGGTACAGAGAAAAGTTATTTTAAGAACAAATTAAATAGTAGCATTGGCATTCCACTATACAGTGGAGCTAAATGCTTCTTTCTTTTATTATTTTTTTAAATTTAAGCAAAAAATTCAAGTGGGTTTTATCCTGTATTATAGTTATGGAAAATAGCTAAACATGGTAATCCTAGTCTGCGATGTGCTTAAAAAGCAAATTAATGCACAATGAAAAGGTAACATGGAAATAGTAGCACACAACTCAGAAGAGAGCACCATCCATCATGTCTTGAAATTTAGAGTCATAAAATTTTTATATTGCATCCTCCAGTAGTTGCCTCACTATTTGATCTAGTTCACTGACAGACATACAGTATCATAAAAATACAGAAATGTGTGCCTATTGTTCGTGTTTTGCCACTGATAATACCCCTTAGATCGCCTTAATATTAACATAAGCACTTCTTATATACTGCTTATACCCCGGTTATGACTAGTTGTCACCTGATAAGGGCATTGCTTAATTACATGTTGATTTTCAAAAGATGAAAATGTTCTCACCATAAAATACTGTGAAAATTATGTTAGGAAAGACTAGTGACATGCAGTTTTTAAATCCTGATCTAGAAAACGCGCTAGTTTTCTGAAGTGCCTGCAGCAAAACCTAGTTGCCCAGCAACATGTATAAGATTGGAGTCATTAGAGAATATCGGAGGAGAACTTGGTGCTACACAATCTGAAGACAGAAAAAAAAATAGCTGTAATTCAGAAGGCAGAGACTACTGTTTCACAGTTAACTCTCTAGTGACCACAAAAAGTTAGATCAAAAAATAACCAGCCTGTAACAAACGAGTTACAGAATATTAGTATCTGCTAGTATTCTGACTACATTATTTCAGTTTAAACTATATCATACTATTTAAAAATATAGCTAACACTTCTAAAGAGGCACACAGTTCATTTATTAATTCCACAAGCAATTCAGGGACATAAGCGTAACAGTACTTTCCTCTCTGAAACTGAGTGTTCATCAATTCTTTCTTGCTTCCTGTCCTTGTAAATCATAAAGGAAGTTTAGAGGCAGTCTAGTATTCTGTACCATTTTATCTTAATAGGAGGAAGATGAGGGAAGGAGAATCCCAAAAAACACTGGGAAGAAGGCTGCAATTGTTTGACAGAACCCCACACCCCCCAGACCATATGATGCAGTTGAAAAGAACTTCAGCTCTATATTAAAATCAAGTAATCTCTCTCAAACTTTGATAGTTAACAACATTACTACTTGTATTTGTTTCAAACAAATCGAGAGAGCGGATAAAAAGTGTTCTTACCCAATTCATAGAGGTGACCACCTACATTAACTAATGCAATAAAGTGAAGATCTACTTTTTCATCTATACTTGGTGCCTGCAAGACAAAACAAGAAGAAACTGTGTTCACTAAAACTCTTATCACAATATGACTAACGAGAACATACCATCATAATATTCAAAACACCTGGCCAAGAAAAATCACAAGTGAGAAGCACATTCTGGATCTATACAGAATGGTAAAAGTCACAATGCAGAACATTTTGGAATACAAAGCAGCTTTCTGCAAATGCACAGATCAGTAAGAATCCTTTTCCGTAAAGTATCTGGAAGTATTTCCAATTACAGTGCTACATAAAAGCTTTATTTTTCATTACTGATTTAGAAATAGTATCAGCTCAAATACATTAGCATTAAAAATAGATAGTCATAAATAGCAACTCTTTCACTAACCCACTCCCATAAAAAAGTGATGCAGGACTGAACGCTGAACCTGTAGTATTTTAAAACTGAAAACATTCACTTGGTCAAAAAAAAAATTTTCTTCTTAAGCCATGGATAGTATAGTTAACCTGTTCCCTTCTCACAGGCAGTTGAAAGAAACAGATGCTCCCAAGTTACAGTTCACATATCTCAGGTGGCGAGGAAGGAAAATAACCAGGGGTGCCTAGGGCTCTGTTTGTCTCAGAGACTTCTGAAATTCAAAGTGGCATCATAGGCATCATCACTGCCAAAAAAAGGCTGAAGTGCAGTGTGACACATGTCACAGCATCAAGTGACGTGACATAAAAAATGGTTACAAATGGCAAAGACCTATCTAGCCTCATACTTTGTTGCCAACTACAGCAAGCGAAAGATTTTTCAGCACAACAAAATGCACAGCACGGTACTCTGCCAGGACACATTCCCAGCATCCACGAAGCAGTGGTTTTCAAACTTCTGAGGCAAACAGCGCATCACCACTCTTGTGCTCAATAGCAACTGATTGTCTTGTTTCCTCATCAATCTGTTCAGTCCGCATCAGAGCTTTGATCCACAATTTAAAAAGATACTGTTTGAAGGAATGGGAAAAAGCACCTGAGTTTTTCTTAAACTATTAAGAATCTGACTTCTGTGAAAATACACCTTATGCAGTTTTCTTGCACCTTGTAATTACAAACCTTATGTGAATTTCTTGAAGTGCCCCAGAAATCTGAGAATTTACCAGAAACAGATTAGAGTGTAAAATAAGTTGTAGAACCTTAGAGTCACATTATTTTTTCAAGACTGGGTTAAAAGTTTCCTTCTTCCTGATCTTCATGAAAAAAGACTTTAAAAAGATGATCTAAATTGAAGAAATGTAGCAGTCAACCACAACAATAAAGCCGATGACAAGAAGTCACCATAAGTCCTTCAAAACATCAAGAACGCTGAAGAATACAGCATTACAGAAGAACTTCTGACAACTTACAGAAATTCTATGTAGCAAGCTCAAAAATGAAGAAGAGAAAAAAACCCAAAACAAAAAAGCACATAATCTCCCCTTACTCTCATTTGAGATTCATCTCCTTGACCAGTTAAAGTGTGAAAAACATAAATATCCCGTTTCATCTCTGTTTCAGAGGGCCTAGAATGGAGAAAAGGCATCCCTGCTGCTAAAGATGAGATGACTATCAAAGGGACAAGAGGACCTTTGCACCAGAACGCCAATGAGTCTTTTTCCCTAATGGCATAAGTAATTGCCTTTGAGAATACTGTTTTGCAGAAGGCCCAATAGAGCCAGAAAGAAAACCAAGGGAAACAAGCAGCGTCTAGAGTTTGGCTACCCCAGCTGTAAACTTCCAAGTACCGCAAGTTTCCATAGCTTCCTGAAGACCACACAAGACGGTAGCTGACAACCAACGGGAATAACAACAAGACGCCATCGTTCAACCAACAGTTTAGAGGCATCTAAACCATGGTGCTACAAGTGTGCAGGCAGGCAAAGCTGAGAGTCCTCGCCAAATCCACCTAATCCTCACATAGACATATGACTTCATGGCTGTTCACTTACCAATTAAACATACCAACTGGAAAATCTGGGCTTAAGGAATTTCAGGGTTAGGGGAAAGACTATTGCCAGTTAGTCTAATTTTAGGAAGAAAATGGCTTAGCAATTAAAAGTTTGTGTCTGAACACACACTACCTGGGCTCTCGTTCATAGAATCACAGACATTAACTAGACAAGTCCAAAGTACCACTATTTCAGAGGACTTTGAGATTTTCAAGATTTGGTTTTGCTCACATTTAGAACAAAATACAGTTGTCCCTTTCGCCATTTTGAGGGTTGAGTTCTTTGCCAGCTTCCAGTAAAGACCTTTTCTATAGAGAGGGACACTTGGCATGCTTGGAATGTTGAGCTAGAACGCTAGAAGATAGATAGATAGGGAAGCCATCAAAAAACCCCATGATTAATTTTTCAATGAGTTTACTTGAAGACAGACTTCTAGAGAATCCCGCTGAGTTTTCGTACGTGCCTAATGTAAATAACATGCTTTCATTAACTGCTATTGCCAAACCCGTGAGAAATGTTGGTTTTTTCCATTTTTAATTCCCCAACCTCATAGAGAACAAAAGTGCCATGCCATTATTAAAGTTTCTACCACATGTTGTAATGTAGACAGTCTCCTTCCCTTGTGACTTCTTTTCATCTAATGTAGATAGTAGTAAATTTACTACAAAGTAGATCTATTGCATTTCTTTAAAAATTAAGATTTCAATATTTTTTTATTTACAGACAATTATTTGCATCATCATAAGCACAGAGAAACAATAGTGTCTGAATAGTCAAGATGACCTAACCTTTTGTATTATAAAAATCTGTTGCTTATGACTTAGGCAAACAAGTAAACTGGATTAAATTTTCCCAATGTGATAAGCCTGATTCAAAATCCCCCCCACTCCTCCTTAGGGACACAAAAAGGCATCCATTGCATATGCGTGCATGCCCATGCACACACAGACACACACACGAAAAGAAGCCTAGTCAGGCCAATTTCTGCCTTGCTGGGAAGTTCTAGAAATTTTAACACTTGAACCAGAAGATTTTAAATTTCAAAGCAATGGAAAGAAGAGGAGGGAATGTCAGCTTCAGGGAGATGCCTTTGGTGGTCTCCTTGAAAAGCTACACCTTTGGCCAAGGTTTCAGCTTTTAATGAACAGTCTATGTGAATGCTTAAAAGAACAAGAAGTCTGCCTACATGCTCATCACTAGGTAGTATTTTCAGAACAATTACAGAGGATTTTCTCTTGATTACTCTTCTTGTCAAAGACCACAGTAACATAAACATCGGTCAAGTGTTGGGATGACCTGTTCCTTTAGAGTTTTTCACTTAGAAGCCCACTCAACGTGCAAAAGGAGACAGCAGATTTGAATGACCGCATGTATGAACCACAAGGAAGGAGAAAGACACAGGAGTCTAAATAAGATTATTGTCTAATCAGGATTTAGAACTAACCTATAGGATTCAAGACTCATTTTTCAAGTCATCTGAATAGCTGTAGCACACAGTGAAGAAAATTTACATTTCTTTCCCATCCAGAAAAGACAGAAAGAGGACAAATACCAGCATCTTGGGTAGCTTATAGAAGCTTATGTTATGGTTTCAACCTTAGTATAAGAAGTAAGTTTTAGTAGCATGGGTTAGTGGATATCACTTTTCTAATTTATCTCTTCAAAAGACACCAAAAAAAAAAAAAAGAGAGAGAGAGAAAAATAATGACCAGTAGACTTGACACTGATTTGAAGACGAAAAATGCAAAAAGCTTAGTGCTCAAAGTGATTGTTCTGAGAACATCATCTCACCTGTAATTTGTTCTCGAGGTATTGAGATAACACTCAATGATAATAATATAGCATATCTTCATGAATACCGACTCTCATACACAAAAGTGACAGCCAAGGTTGGCGTGCCCTCTAAATTTGGATACCACATTAAACGCACTTAAGTGACCGAGTCCCAATCTTTCAGAGGATTTGGCTGCTTTCGCTGCTAACCTGGGCATTCAAATTAAATAACAAACAATTGCTGACTGCTATGAGAAGTCAATTTTAATTGACTTGTCTCAGGTCAATATCCATTAGTTCATGTTATTGAAGCAACACCTCTAGATTTCTTCTGTTCTTCACTAGCAGATTTCCAATCAGTAATTTTTAAAATGGTACTTCCCAAAGTTTTTTTTCTGTACAAATGGTAACAATTCCTATTCCCTCTTGTTGTACTGAGAAATTCCTTGATTTTACC
Source organism: Phaethon lepturus (assembly GCF_000687285.1). NCBI lineage: Eukaryota > Metazoa > Chordata > Aves > Phaethontiformes > Phaethontidae > Phaethon > Phaethon lepturus. Next base: position 14,689 of record NW_010561485.1, on the reverse strand, counting down.
TTTCACCACTGCATACTGCCCTCTCCTCATGAACTACCAGTCTTCTTTCTTGTTGTTGCACTAACCTTCAGAAACTCAATAGTACACCCCTATATCACTGTTTGCCCAATCATATCAGCTGGTCTAATAATGTATATATTTCATCACCTACACAGTTCATCTTGCTTAATGCATTTAGACCATTATCCCAATCTAAAGTCAGTGTTCAATTTTCATGCATTTGAAATCTTTTGATCTTCAAATGTTACTAGCTTCAAACAAAACTGTTCAAACTTGATGTGCAGCTTTGTTTCTTTTCCCCAAAACTGCATTTCTGGGACACACAATTGAGGGGTGGGGGGGGTGGCAGGGAGGAGAATTGTCCTGCTCTCAGGACATACTGAACAAGTCCTCACTGCATTCTGCTTAAAATTTACTTATGAAAGACCACATTATAAAAACCAGGTTCAATGTTACATGACAGATTTCAGGCGACTTCTTCCAACTTAAGCTTGTATTTTTATTATTTCCTTACACTTGCTCTTGAGAGAAAAGAGTGAAGCAAGAAGTCTCAGAAACCAGTTTAGGAGAATGCTTTGTATTACAGGTAGTGACTGGTAAAGTCAAGAAATTGGCATCAAGAGTCTGTCAGGTTCTGGAAGAAGAGCAGTAAAGACTGATGAGGAAAAGACAGTTTTGCACAACCTCAAGGAATAAAAAGTTTCAGCTGGATCCAATGGAAAGATCATGACAAAAGTAACTGGAGTCTAAGAGAAGAAAAAACTTAGGAGTTTAACCATACAATTTCACTCACAAGAAGTTACAAAAAGACAAAGAAAAAGATATTAAAAAATGAAGCTTACACAACAGAGCATTAGGTATGGTTTGGATTCAGTAAATTTTGAAGTAAAGGGGAAAAAGTGATGCAATTGCTATTGGATAGATTAGGCATCTGTAATTTCCATTTTGAAGCATGGAACATGCTTGGGCAAATGTACTGTGTAGGCCTGAGAAAGACATTTGAATCCTGGTTAAAATACTGCAATTAAAACAAAGACCACTGGAACGATGATCACAAGTTTCAGCAAGATTATTTCTGGCTCACTCTTACAGAACAGTGATATATTCATGCTCAATACACTGCTGTGAGTTTATGGTATTTGAAATGTTCTGGAGTTTCAGAGTTGAACATACATAGCTTAATTTAGATCAAGGTATCCCTTGTCTAGAATAATGAAAAATAATTTCCCTAAGAAAGGTGCTGATGGACTGTCTTGAATGCTGACCCAAGAATGGACAAGAAGTTTCTTTGCTAAGCATTGCCTTATGTATTTATCTACCATGCTGTCATGGTAGACAAGCTGTCTCAAGCTTATTAACTCTTATGTCCCCAACTGTAGCTAGAATAGGCACATGTCAGGTGAGGTACAATTCCAAGCTGCAGGAGAGTAGCATCTGATTTTGAATGGGAGGATGTCAAGCAAGAAGATGAAATTCAGAGATGGGCTCCATCAATGACCAGAGTATCTGGATACAGAACGTTCATACAAACACAAATCTCCCTTTAGAGCCATAAGCAAAAAGGTTTATTCAGCAGTAAGCTGCCCTAAATAGGTATTCCTTTAAAGAACAGGAACTTCAGTCTGACACAAGAGTAAATGGGAAGAAAAAAGAGCACGTTTTCCAACTTGAGAAGTGTAGGAAAGAAAAAAGAATTAGGAGATTAGCTTGATATATAAAAGGCAGCAAAATGACCCTAAGGCAAGCAGAGACACTAAACTAAAAGAACAGATGAGCTGGAAGAATAAGAAATCACTACAAGGATTGAGTAAAAGTCAACATTACTAATGAAGTATGTTGTTACCTATATAGCTTAAAAATCTGCCACATCAACTGCAATTTATCAGGTTTGCATAGAACATTTCAGGACAGTACTTCCATATTTTTTTTTTTTTTTTTAAGTTTTTATGTTCTTAACTCATCTGGAAACCTACTCTAAAGAGTCAAGGAAAGTTTTCAAGTAGGAAAACTGGTTTTATTTAAGGAGCATAAACACAGTCCCCCATCATTAAGACTTCCGCTCTTAACTCTGAAACAATCTATTTCCTGTCTGTCAATGTTAAGTAGTAGAAATGTACGTAGAACTACAAGAAAGTTCAACCATATTTTAAGGGATGTTTCCCTCTTGCCCTTAAATTTAAGTTCATGGATTTCCTAACAGAAGCAATACTAGAACATATTGATAGAATGCTGGGATCAGCTCAGCCTCTTTGTACATCTAGCAGAATGATCAGAGCTATACTAATCTACTTGTTGACGGGCATTAACAGAACAAAACTTGGAAGAATGAGGTAGTACTTATTATCAAGCCAACTGAGACAGCTTTAATGCCCAAAATGCTGGGGTTTTTTTGCATGCAAAATTAATTTAGGTATAGTTTGTGTGTTCTTGAATCTTTTTGGAAAGGTATGTTACACAGAAGTGTAAAGACAAGAACAACATTTTAGCTACCAATAACTATCAGACTATATTGTATTCAGTGGTAAATCTTTGCATATAGGACACTTTTAATCTGTCAGATGGAGACAGTCAGGATCTCAGGGGCGTCAATGAGGAACATTTTAAAACTATTTTTAGTGGCAAGCTTCTCTTTTGACAGATACAGTTGTATTGAAGGCCACTTATTTTTTTAATGAATTTTTTTAACATTTTCAAAGCAAATGCTCACTGCTAATGGATGAGGAGTTGTTTTTAGAAATTTTCTGAAGTATATAAACTCTCAACTTGCCAACAGTAGTCTTCTAGTATAACCAAAACAGATTATGGTATAATGTCCATCCCAGGAAAAGTCATGGTTTATTTAGTGTTGAAGTAAACTCATGTTCAATTAATGTTTTTGTTCTAGGCAGGCACACTCAAGCAAGTCTTCCTCAATAAGTTGTTTTGTTAACAGCAAGCTTATGTATGAATTTGACCTATAAGATCCCAGTTTCAAATTACAGAAATATGATGTAGAATTTTCCAAGTTTTGCTAAACAAAAAAGTTCCTAGGTGAAATATCAGAGGTTTGCCAATGTTAATGGCATAAATATTAAATGGCAGGAGGAGGCATGAGTTGGGGAGAACTTAACTCTGTGCTAAACTCCTTGCCTCCTCAAATCCTAAAGGTATTTAACTAGCTCCAAATTATAACATCAAGAATGTTCAATAGTTCGGAAGATTACAAGAGAACTAGATACTTAATAATAGCACTTATTATTATCATAAAGAGAAAGGAGTCTGGGAAAAAGGTCTCATCTTGAGATAGTTATCAGGATAAAAATATAAAAGCTATAAAGAAACAGAAGCATTTGGACACTAAATTTTAATAGCAATAAAACTTTAAGAATGATTTCCACATCTAGAAAGACAGATCTCTATGAAAAAGGAAATTATCTGGACTGTAATCAGAATAGTTATTTCACCTCAGTAAAAAAAAAAAATCCACGTACCTCAAATAAGAATTTCTAGTAACACAATGTGGTCATTACCAAAGAATGATAAAAACCAAAAATCCCTGTCCCAGTTTTTCATTTAAGACAATCCACTTCTACATATCAAGATATTTTTTTGTGTGTGTGTACTAAAAGTGTAATCACTCCTTAAAAGCAGGATGAAATGCCACTGAACCACTCAGTGTAGTGTTTCTGATGGTGGTCATAGGACAGTTTATAGATATTGGCTAATCTGTGTCTGTTATTTTTTTTTCTATATTTTCAAGATATATTTGTGTCCTGTGGGTGAAGAAGGAAAAAAGTGTAAGTAAGATACTTGATTACAAGCTTTTCTTAATAGAATGTATTCACCTTCAACTAGAATGTAGGTGTACAAACTGGATAAAGAAACAGATGTCGAGTGAGAAAGTAAGCCAGCCCCTTGGGATTACAGGAGACATTTTCATCTTTACTGAAATACCCAGGGACCATTAAGCAAGACTTAGAATGAAAGAAAAGGAGACTAGGTTTAGGATATGAGAACATAAACCACGTCTCAAACACAGAAGAAATAATATCAGAATTAGAATTAGAAGCCCCTTGGTTTAGCACATCCAAATGAAAGATCATGAAGATGAGGTGAAGAGATTGGATGTAGACCCTATGGTGAAAAAAAAAAAAAGGACACTTCATGAAGGGCAAACTTCATCTATGTTTTGGAAATGATTTGGCACGTGTATTGAATCAAAAATACCTGGACAGCAAAGAATGGAGTGATGTACTTTTGCTGTCTGACATTGGGGAAAGGAAAAAAAAAAAAAAGGAAGAAAGAAATCCTAAGAATGGTAGAGAAAGACCCCAACAAAAAATGATGCCTTGAAGACTGAAGTTACATGGCAGAAGGCCAGTCATGTCAGAGTAAGAAAAGACTGAAGATGGACTACACTTACAACAGAATGAAGCCCAACAGATGGAAGGCGTATCAAGGGCCGCCAACGACGAAGACGGATTGACGGACTGGTAGCCTTTGCAGGACCTATATGATTACGTTTGGCCCAGGAGAGGGATGCAGAGTGACACAATGGTGAAGCCTTCGTTCTGCTGTGGCTAACCTGAGGCTGCGATGAGGATGGTGGTGAAGACAGCGAGGACGATGACGACTACATAAACATTAAAAAAGAACATACTTAGCCCACTTAAACTTGAAGTTACATACCTAAAAAGGCAACTGCAAAGGTGTCCAATATTCATGATACTGTCGCTTAACTGATCAAATCACATTGATAATAGTCAAGAATGTGTTGAATTTCAATGAGAAAACAAAAGAACAATGAAAATAAGCAAAGACATGGTCCAAATCTGAAGTTCATCACCAGATAAGCTAGAGGTTATTCACACCCAGTGAACTTCATAATACGAACACAAGTTAAGTGACTTATTTAAGAGACAGACTGTTGGAAAGTGAGGAGGAAAGGGTTTTAAAGTATCATGTCATGGAAGAAATAGTTGAAAACAGAGTGATCAGTTTTGTCTACAGCTACAAAACTGTAAACAACAGTTCTTTGGTAATTTGGGAAAGCTAGATTGTGCTACTCTGGGATTTAGAATGAATCAAGTAACTACTATAACCAAACCCAGAGTTTCTTTAATGTTCCATGTCTAACATAAAAGGAAAGCAAAGGAAAAGGGAAGCTTACCGTGGTGAGGTATGCAACTTCCTAAGTTTTTCACCTATTCTTCTAAAATAGCAGGCCAGTGGCAGTATTGCCATTAACACTCAGGATCCCTTTAGTATCCGTGGAAGCAGTAGGACTATGTTAAACCATTCAAATTGTTACTATTAGAAGAAAGACCACAGAAGTATTAAAAATGACTCTCGGCTGCAACTGACAAAGTTACAGTAAATTTATTAAGACCAGAAAGGACCATTGTGATGATTTAGTTTTGCTCTTGTCCCACACAGGCCACAGACAACAAGTTCAAGTTTTGTTTGGATCAGGACATACTCACTTTACTACTGAAATAAATCAGAACAAATCAAAGTTTCAATCAGTCCTGTCTATATCGTAAGTAATACATTCATACAGTTTACTAAATACATTAGTGCTAAACGAAAAGGCAACCTTTCCAGTCCTGCTTAATGATGACATGAACATGGAACAATGGATTACATTAGTTCATCTGGCCACCATTACTTTCTCCTCTCAGCACATACGAAAATCCCCAATATCATCTTCAGTCTTTCAGAGAACCCTTCACCTTCAGTCAGGAAATAAAGTTTATCTTTTGTGCTAATTACACAGCTTTTATTTGGCCTCAGAAAAATACTCCTTTGTTTGAAGCTAACCTACACAGCAATCCAGACTGTCCTGTGTTGATGTCTTGCGCTTTACGATCTCTTGACCTTTTTGCACTGCCTGTACGTTCTGGGGTGTATTTTTATGTAGTCTTCCATGTCACTGATAGAAGTTTAATGGTACAGGTCTTAGAACCAATCCCTGCAGAGCCCCACTAGAAAACACAATTACTCACCGATGATATCCCACTTAACTGCACTGAGACCTGCCATCTGCTTGTGAATCCGTTAAAGGTATGCAAGCAGAATAGAAACGGCAGTTCCTTAAGGTATGTCCCACATTATGCATTCAATGGAATGATTCTAGTAGACTTCAAAAATTGAGCACTAAATAGCTTCTCTGAAAAAATTTTCACATTTTTTAATCAGTGCACAAGTGCCAGTCAAAAGCATTTACTTTGTGTGTGTTATTTTTGAAGCAATTCATTTCCTTTCCCTTTTCCTCTCAAGAGTGGGGCAATGAATTGGTTCTTTCTGCTCCCATATTGCTGACCTTAAAGAACAAAGACAGGGATAGGAATTCTTCATGAAGAGCAAGCATCAAGTACAGTAGAAACTGTAGAGCTCAGAGATAAGCGTGGAGTGTTATCAAATCTTGTAACCTGTCCAGACAATAGAGCTTTCCACAGGTTTGTCACAGGGTGGTTTTTTCTCCTACTAGCTTCTGATCCACCCCTAAGTCTCAGCAGCTCCACATAAAATTTTAAGGACAAAACCAGAAAACCTCCAACCCCAAACTGTAACTATATGAAGAAAGAGAAATTTAGCAACAACAATATTTCTACAAGTCAGAGAAGCTTACAAGACTTTAATGGCTTTATCTGTACTACTGTACTTTATCTGTACTACTGATTTTTCTTCCAAATTCTTCATTTGAAGAACTGATTTAAAGTGAGACATTTTACATTTAGAGAATGTATCAGATGACTTTAAAAACAACTTATTCTCAGCTTGCCTAAGAAAATTCCAAGAAATGACTGATAAAAACACTGCTCCTAGAAGTCCTCACAGTCCAGAGACCTCCCTATGGAGGGAGGAACCTGTAAGATTAGAACCTGCTGTAGGGCAGAAATTTAAGAGCTTTGCTGACTAGAGAGTTCACAATAAAAAGGCAAGACACGCTACATTATGTTTTACAATTTCGTAAGCTTCTGCTGTCAAATCAGACAAGATTATTGAAGATTCTAGGAAGACTAACATAGTAACTCTTTACTTAGAAATAGTTAAAAAAATTAAACTGAAAAACTTGTTGAGAGTAGGAATTTACTCTGGCTTTCATGCATTCCATTAACTGGAAACTGTTAAACTGTATACTTTTACTCTGAAAAAAGACCATCTTTTAGCACTCCTAGTGTAATTACTGTGAAACCATTAATAAGACTTTGAACAATACCAAATTTAAGATTTGTTTAACAGTACAGGGATGTCCAGAATATTGAAAGATGTTTTTTATAAAGCCTTTTTTACTTTTGTTGCCATATTTACCACAATTCTTCATTTTTATTGTTCTTAATGATTGCACTTATTTCTTTGTTTTCTGGCTAATATCACTAAAATAATGAGAATATATTAAAAACGCCTGAAGGTCATGAGACCAGAAAAGACTTATAAGTTCTCAGACCTAAATTTATAACCTAGAATGCAGTTTAAGGCAACTAATATTTTAAGATTTCTAGGTCAGTATTTGTCCTCATTTTGAATTCCACTCATTGAATCTTTTTATCCTTTACTTTCTGTACTAGTGGGTCCCCTAATGAGATCTACCAAGACAAGGAGAAACTTCCTCCCCACTGAAAATACACTTCTGCATTTGTAAGAGTGAAATTTCAACAGACAGTACATAGGAATTCTGGAAAAGCAAAGTTAATACTGAATGATGTCTAATTAACAAGGCTGCAATAGCCAGAAAATTCCATGCATTGCTTTAATAATAAGTACAAATTAAGCTGTGTCAGCTGAAGTTGTTTTCAACTGAATATTAAAAAAAGAGAATTACATGTCAATGTTAATATGAAATTCATGTTTATATCATTTGTTTGGAGATGTGTATTTAAGTCGTACATTTCACATTTAATTTAAAATGTGGAAGACAAAGCATAACTTGAGACACTCTGTTCAAACAAGACTTATTAACAGCTAGAAACTGCAGAGAAGAGAGAATTAGACTAAATTCACAAGATTAAAAGATCACAGGAGCATATTTCTGTGCTGAAAATTGTAGCAGGTCAAATATGTGAAGTGGTAAAACAAAACCCCTGAAATAGAACTGAGTATTATTGTCATATAAACCAGTAAGCACATTAAGTTTATGTTTTGTAATGCAAGCAATACATTATAAACAAGTTAAAAGCTTCATGGAATAGGTTCAAAAAATGCTCATGCAATTATCTGCGCCATTCCAAAACTCATTTCCATATATAGCTGTTATTAAAGCCTAGAGCCATTTAAATCTAAGATCTAAAAGAAATACCTATGACGTTTGTCAGGCACTAAGAGCTGTGCTTTTGCACATACCTAAAAGTGCAGCAGTTTGATAGTTCTGAGTAGCTCATGACTTGGCTCACACTCAAACCTGTCAGGGTCTAGAAACAGGGATCTGTCTACTCATCTTGTTTGGGGAACCCAATCCAGCAAAATATCTCAGTCCACAACTAATGCATTGAAGACCTGACAGGACAAAGCAGCATCTAGTATTGCATTACCATTTCTTTCTAAGAAATATTTATTACTGATTAACTAAAATTCATCTATCTGGAAGCTGAAGTTCAAGACATCCTCTCAGCGGAAAGCTCAAGCCCATGTCACCTTCCTCTAAGTAAGCTTCCCTGTCCATCAGCTGACAAACTATGCTGGGACTGTGGCTTTCTTATTTCCTCCATTTTGAGGTTGTGTCACTGTGTAGAACTAAATGATAGTTGCACTGGGACAGAGATCAAATGAGCTTTAACTGCATACCAACATCACTGGAAACCTGGGAAACAGAAGGAGATACAATACTTTTAGTCCTGGCCTTTGTTTCATATGCACAACCCCAGGATCAGAGGCCCTGCCACATGTTCTGCATCTGCTCAGCTGAGCTGGTCCATGAGCAGGCAACAACTTCTCCCAACAAACTAAATGTCTGTGGCTTTCTTATACAGTTCTTATACAATAAGCCCTGTAGTAGAAATGGGGGAAGGTTGAAGGGACAATAGAAAGTGCAACTTTTCCAGCCAAATGGGCAATATAAAAGTTATCATAGTCTTAAGATTATATTCAGAGAGGATGTACTTAATATCTATAATTTTTCCCCCACCACTTTTTGAGGCTTTTTTATGATTTGCTTAAGTAATAGCTTGTTATTGAATTAAACCGTGTTTTAAAGGATCTGTATTACAGCTCAAAATGTAATAGTGTTTTTCTGCCTTAGAAGTCATTATCCGTAGTGGGTTTTTTACATGCAAATTAAATCTATGCATCACAGTATCTGAAAAGATCCTCTTCCTCCTCTTTCATTCACAAGTGTTTTTAATCTTTTAACAGCATTTCAAGCCTGTTTTGGTGGTGGTGAAATCTTGAGAGAGATTAAAGTTCCTTCAAGCTTTTAAAGAAGATAAGCAGCCAGACAGGGAAGAGGACCCTTATATAGGAAGTATTCCACAGAGGCAGAAGCTGCTTCATGAGCTCATCTGCAGCTGTACACCACAGAATTGACAGGAACAACAGACATTATGAACATTTCAACTGCAAAAAACGCCTTGTTCCGAACTAGAACTCCCTCACATGCAACAAAAGCCTGCACAACATGCAAATTCTTAGGAAGTTAAGGTTCATAAACCCCACTCTTTACAGACCTGTTTGTTTTGTCAACATTACAATTATCAGCATTAATATGCATTGAAACTGAGACTACAGCTTTTAAACTGAATTGGGCTACATCTGCTAGTTGATCAGCTTGTGTGCCAGTAAGTTTAATTTATATTTCTGCAGCTGGTAAAACAGAAAACTTCACAGTGTTCCCCATGTCAATTCAATCCACGATTAAGAATGGACACTATCCCAAGAATATTACTTTGCTAGACATATGGGTAAAGAAATAGCTTAAAGATGAGAAAAATGTTGAGATCAGAGCACCCAAAAAACCTTTCAAAAATTAGTGATATTTTATCTCTCTCAGAGACATAATTTAAGTTCTATGGCCTATGTTAGACAAAAGTCAAGCTAGATTTATCACAATGGTGACTTCTGTGATCAAAAAGTAGTAGAATTACAAAAAAGAAAATCCCAAAGGTCAGGGAGCTCTGCAAAACCTAATTAAATAGATTTTTCAAATAGTTTTTCCTGTGTAATATTTTTCACCTTAAAATAAATTGAACATCATTGTTGCACACCCAATTACCATATTTTTAGCATGCTTCCTTGAGCAAAGTCAGTTGATGCAACATCAATTCTCCGAGTAGTTTTAGCCCACTATTTAGCTTCAGCCGCATTGGTAAAATGTTAGCAGTCTTAAAGATTGTAAGTTCTTATTATTTTTTCCCCCAAATTAGTGCCAAATCAGCTCCTCTTCTGCCTGAGGGGAAGAGGTTGAGTGTGAACTCAACCATCACCTGTCGTTATCAGCATGCTAAAATGCCAGTGAGCAAACACAAGGCTAAAGCCTGCTGCTTACTGTCTCTTACACAGATCGTGCAAGAACAGCACTGGAAGCGCTATGGATTGGAGAGATGCAAAAAAAACCCAAAAACCCACAAACAAAAAACCAAAGAAAAACCACTTATGGCAGTTGGTTGGTAGAGATGTTGGATGCAAAACTGTTGAAACATTTTTTACTTTCGCTTGTTATTTATTTCTTACTTACTTGTTATTTAAATTCATGGGCTGCTTTATGGGTGCGAATATCCTCTATAGTTATGTTTCATCTTAGGAATCAGAGTTCCTTCATACAGATTTTACAGTTAAGCACAAGACCCAGAATAACAATTCAGAGCAATACTGTATTAATACCTTATTAGTTATTTGCTCAGTAAAGTATAGAAATAAGATTGACGCATGTCTTTGAAACACTGACATGTTAAATAACAGGGCAATGCAATGAGTCAAAGACCGACCAAGTATAATTTCCAAAACATTTCACATGATTCTAGTAAGCTCATTTGTACACTTTTACTGCGTAGGCTGCAAAAGAGAAAAAGCTAGCTAACGTTTTTAGGCAACATCATTGCTTCTACAAGAGAGATTACATGCTTGTTCTGTAACGCTAAGCTAAACAAAAATAATCTTAAAAACAGTTATATAACTGATTTTATATTCTCCTGAAATGCAAATGGTTCTTTTACAAGACTATGGATTATTCAGAAGAAACACTGAGGAATATGGTCTATTTAAGTAAAAATCCCACCACATGTTCTTGGCAGGAGCGAAAGGGAAGCTCCTTTATGGTTCTTCTTCAACAATAAATTTTAATGCCCCAGGGAGCCAGCAATCTTGGAAAGTTCAAGTTTTACAGCAGTTGAGAACAGAGTGCATTGACTCTACTTAGTTCTTGCCAATGTTAACGACTGTTACTGTGATCAAAGTCTAACTTAGCGCATTCCAAGCAAGATTATAGTTCTCAAGGCACACTAAACAAGTTTACAGACTACATTTTGCAGTTATCGTTTGAGTTAAGGAAGAAATCAAGCTGTGGTAGCTTTTTTAGTGGCTGCCAACTTCAATCCATGTTAAAAATACTCCTGATCATACTTATTAACAAAAAGCATATGTAAGTATACATGCTGATGTGCACAAGTATTTCATTTTTTTGTGAACATTTGAGACCAGTTCTTACTTGTAGCTTATATACTGACAAAGTCAAACAATAATTTTGATTTTCAAAAGTTAATTTTTCCACCATCCATATTTTTGATAGAGGTCTGATGAGACCTAGTGCAAGAATGTTGTTTTCATTTCAAGTGGCAGCTCAGATGCAGCACCTCAGTCTGCTCAGTTCTGAGCCTCATTTAGCCCAGCTTATAGTTCTCATAGCCAAAGCTCTCAGTTGGTAAATACATGTATGAAGTGTACTGGAAAAAAAACCAAAACCAACCCCAAAACCAAACAGGATGAGCTACAGAACCAAAGGCAGTATTTTCTGTGCTCCCAGAAATCCCTTGATATATTTTATATTCCAGTTCTGTTTTCTTCTCTTCTATAATAACAAGTAACAAACACCGTAGGTTAAATTTCATTTAAGGAAGAGAAAATTAAGAACAAGAATTTGAGAGTTCCTAATTTTCTCCTATGAATTTAGGCCGTGAACAAAATCAAAAGCTTTTATTATTATCTAACCAATATCTAACACAGATATTTCAAGTGGTGATTTCACTTGTATTTATTTGCTTGATTGAAACATTTATTTTGAGCTCTGCTGTAACAGCATTTAAAGAAATAAACTTCCCAAAGAGCACAAATCACATTCTATTAAGCAGTAATGCATAAATCATACTAAAACAACCCTGTCCAAAAAAATTTCAACCTCAAACACAAAAGTGGTTCCATATGCCGCAAGTACTACAAGACATAATGAAAAGTTCACTCTATCATTTGAACTTTATAACACGAAGTGATATAGAAAGCCATGTATCAGCAGTTAGTGATACCTTGATGTTGCACAAACAGCCTGCCAATTACTTAACACCACAACTATTTGAGTATTTGCGGTCCACAGCAGCAAAAGCTGATCTAAGTCTAGTCTGTTAAGCCTTCTCCTCTCTTCCCAGGACTGTGCTTCTAAGACCTCTGTGCCAGTACCAGCTCCTACAAGGCTATAGGATGAGCTTTTTCAGGAGGCTGTTTGGGAAGCTGATTGAAGACAGAAGATATTGTAGGTCATCTGGCAATCCCAAATGATTTCAACAGCCACAGACACACAGCTGGTTAAAACTTCAAATACTATTATCGGAATAGTATTTGAACAACAAGTATGTCAAAGCCTTTAGAAATGCAGGTATTGGAAAAACACCTAAAGAATAGTCTGTATTCTTTACTAAAGGCCAATTAATCTTTTGAAAAGTACTTTATATGGTACAGCTTGCCATTTTCCTTACTGTAGAACTGAGCTGTAATGAAGCATAGTTGCAAAGTAGTGGATATGGATGTCAGTAATATGAGAGCAGAACAAAAATACCTTGCTACTCACGTTATTATTTTCACATATTTAAAAGGTCATTTATTTAAAGAATCGGTACAGGTAATATTTTCTACCTGGAATAACTTTCCTCAAGCTATCATAACATATCATTGTTTAATTGAGTTAAACAATTTCTACTGGTTTATTTCTGTAACAAGTGTGCCTTTGCAATTTCCTCCTTTCCCACTCTCTCATAAAACTATACAGTAACTTTTTATTAATTATGAAAATGAGTAGGTAGGATACAAAATAAGCTTCTTCCCCAACTCCAAATTCAAAGGGGCTATTTGCTACACAGAAGACTCTAGACCTGGAAGTCTGTCAGGTAATGAAATGTTTTCCTGTTTTCAAAATACTCCCTCCTCAGATTTTCTGATCTGTTACTTGAAAATAGTTACTATGACTGTTTTGAAAAAGAGCAACCCAAGATAACAACTCCAATCAAGGGGAGTCCATTGATGAAGCCTTCTTAGTCCAGCTACAGGAGGCATCGCACTCGCAGGCTCTTGCCTGCCGTGGGACTTAAACCACCCCTGGACAGACACCTGCTGGAAAAGTAGCACGGCGAGCTGTAGGCAATCCAGGAGACTCCTGCAGTGCATGAAATATAACTTTGTAAGCCAGGTAATAGAGCGCCCTACCAGAGGGAATGCCATACTGGACCTGTTGGTCACCAACACAAGTGAGCTAAGTGACGTCAAGACTGGAGGCAGCCTGGGCTGCAGTGATCATGCACTGGTGGAGTTCAGAGTCCTGAGGGATATAGGACAGGCAAAGAGTCAAGTCAGGACCCTGAATTTTAGGAAAGCAAACCTCCAGCTCTTCAGGGAGTTAGTCAATAGGATCACCTGGGAAACTACCCTCAGGGACAAGGGAGCAGAACAGAGCTGGCAGATCTTTAAGGATGCTTTCCATGGAGCACAACAGCCCGCAACCCCCAGGTGTAAGAGATCAGTAAAGGAAGGCAAGAGACCAGCATGGCTGAGTTGAGACCTGCTTGGCAAACTAAAGGACAAGAAGGAAATGCACAGTCAGTGGAAGCAGGGACAGGTATCCTGGGATGAGTACAGAGACGCTGCCTGGATTTGTAGGGATGAGGTCAACAGGGCAAAGGCGCAGCTGAAGCTGAACTTGGCAAGGGATGCAAAGAATAATAAGAAGGGCTTCCACAAGTGTGTCAGCCAGAAAAGGAAAGTCAAACAAAGCGTACTCCCCTTGATGAGCAAGACTGGCAAACTGGTAACAACGGATGAAGAGAAGGCTGAGGTACTCAACAACTTCTTTGCCTCAGTCTTCACTGGCAGTCTCTCTTCCCACACCTCTCAAGGGGATGGACTGCATGATGGGGACTGGAGAAGCAAAGTTCCTCCCACTGTAAGAGAAGATCATGTTCAAGACCACCCGAGGAACCCGAACATGCACAAGTCCATAGGACCTGACAAGATGCATCCCATAGTTCCAAGAATTGGCTGATGTAGATGCCAAGCCACTCTCCATGATATTTGAAAAGTCCTGGCAGTAATGTGAAGTCCCTGATGATTGGAAAAAGGGAAACACTGCACCCATTCTTGAAAGAAGTATTAGCAAGGAGGACCCTGGGAACTACCAAACCATCAGCCTCACCTCTGTGCCGGGAAATATCATGGAACAGATCCTCCTAGAACCTATGCTAAGGCATATGGAGGGTAGGGAGGTGATTGGAGACAGCCAGCATGCCTTCACCAAGGGCAA
>NW_010561484.1:0-1833 GCF_000687285.1 Phaethon lepturus | reverse complement strand
GCCATGCGCCCACACTTCTGCCTTCTGCAGGGCTGAGGGCTGCCTCTACACCTCTGGGAAAATCAGCACAAAAAGTACTTTGCACAAACATTTGTAGCTTGGCATGTCCAGCACCACAGGTTTCCTTGACGTCCTCCTTCATGTGTGAGCTCCTAGAGAAGCTTCTCCAGACAGCTTCCAGTTGCATAAAAGGACCTACTCACATTTACGGATAATGCTAATGCCCCTGACTTCTGATGTCTACCTGTAACCCTGTTGATATTCCTCTCTCTACTCTAAAGCCACTCTCCTTCTTTTCTACCATATGGATCCCTCACAGTGTATGATCAGTAATTACTTTTTCTTGACATGAATCCATAAACATGTTGATAATGTTCTGTATATATGCAACTTCAGCGACTCCCTATTCGGTTCCCCATGCAACTGACAATGAGAACAGTTGTCACTTATGTTCAGTACCAATTCTAGAAAAGCATGTAATATCTGTTTGTCGTGGTTTAACCCCAGCCAGCAACTAAGCACCACACAGCCACTCACTCACTCCCCCCACAGTGGGATGGGGGAGGGAATCAGAAGAGTAAAAGTGAGAAAACTCATGGGTTGAGAGAAAGACAGTTTAATAGGCAAAGCAAAAGCTGCACACACAAGCAAAGCAAAGCAAAGCAAAGCAAAACAAAGCAAAGCAAAGCAAAGCAAAGCAAAGCAAAGCAAAGCAAAGCAAAGTAAAGCAAAGCAAGGAATTCATTCACCACTTCTCATCGACAGGCAGGTGTTCAGCCATTTCCAGGGAAGCAGGGCTCCATCACACATAACAATTACTTGGGAAGGTGAAATGCCTTAAGTCTGAATGTCCCCCACTTTCTTCTTCTTCCCCCAGATTTATATAAGCATGACATCATATGGTATGGAACATTTCTTTGGTCAACTGGGGTTAGCTGCCCCAGCTGTGTCTCCTCCCAACTTCTTGTGCACCCCCAGCCTACTCAGTGGTGGGGTGGAGTGAGAAGCAAAAAAAGCCCTGACTCTGTTTAAGCACTGCTCAGCAATAATGAAAACATCCTTGTATCCAAAACTGTTTTCAGCACAAATCCAAAACATAGACCCATACTATCTACTATGTAGAAAATTAACTCTATCTCAGCCAAAACCAGCACCGACCACATGAATTTGAATGTCCTTTTCACAAAAGTTTTGGTGGTTTGTATATGAGCTGAGCATGAAATTTGCATCTCATTTTTAAGGAAACATGCTAAACTCAGTATACCATGTCATCAACTTTATTGTCACCCAGCCTGTTTTGCCACTGTTGACACAACCACATAGATGACACTTACCTCACCTCTGCTAGTGCTCGGGCTAGGAGGAAATTTCTGCTACATTGGCCCTTATCAAGGAGTGAGATTGTGTGAGACAGCAACAGATATTGAAAATAGTCACTACTCCTACCCAGTGCAAAGCAAGCAACACAAATGAGATGTTCAGAAGCCAGCCTTGATCTATTCTTGGGCACTGCATAAGCAATAACAAATACACGTCTTCTGGGCTATATTTCACATTTTTTAGCACATCATAACCATTACAATATAACCTGGTTATTCACATTTAATGACTTTCCTGCAGTGAGAAAATTGCCTTAATCTAATTTCTATCATGAAAGGTAAAGGTTTTCTTTCATTCTGGAAATTAGGTGGAATAATGTAAATTTTATTTTCCATCAGTAGTACCATGACACTGACTTCTACAGCATCTCTCTGTTAGGGCTTGTGGTGGGTTAACCCTGGCTGGGCACCAGATGCCCACTAAAGCTGTTCTATCACTCCCCTCCTCAGCTGG
>NW_010561483.1:0-26329 GCF_000687285.1 Phaethon lepturus | reverse complement strand
AAGATCTGTTTGGAATTTCTTACCACAAGCAATGTGACTCCTGATTAAAAACGTTATTAAAAAGTACCTCTAGACATGATTTTTAGCAGAAGGCATTTTGCTTTTCTGCTCGGCTCCGAGGAAACGGGCTGAGGTGCCAGCAGCAGGTCCCCAGCGTGGCCGGGGCCCCCCCGGGCGGTGCCCGGCTGGAGCCTGCCTGCCCGGGGTGCTGCCCTCCTGCCTCCTCCCCCCTTGGGAAACCCAGCGCTGCGCCGGGGCACGGAGCTGGGGCCTGAATTTTGTCAGACCCGTAAGGAAGCGTTGTGGAGCCCGTTTATGCCGTCTTTCCAGACCAGCTCCTGGAGGTCTCGCCACCCCTCAGCTCTGCAGGCGGGTGGGAGGTGGCACCGGCGTCCCCCGGCAGCAGCAAGCTGCAGCTCCCGTGACCTGCCCCGAGTCCTGCCTCTCGTGGGTCTCCTGCAAGTCAGGCATCCACAGCTGGTCCTGGCAAATAACCAGCCTCCCCCGGTTCCTCCGCACTTTTTTGAGCCAGATTCCCAAAGTGCGAAATCGCCATTGCACCGTGAAATCAGTGAAAGCCAAGGGGAGTTTTGGCAGTGATTTCCTGGGGACAGCAGGGTCTCACCCCCGTCCCCCCAGTGACCAGAGGACACCCGTGACCCAGCTGGAGGCAGAACAGAGATCTCAGCCCTGTCCCGTGCCACCGCCCTGGACAGTCTGGGTTTTGAATGATTTTTGGGTTTTTTTTGAATTTGGTTTCAGTTTTCTAGGACCAAATTGCCACCCTGTGTAAATTAAGTGATAATGCCGCAGCATGTCACGTACATCATCCTCTTCCCTATTTTTTTGAAGAGTAAGGAGCAG
This sequence comes from Phaethon lepturus, assembly GCF_000687285.1. NCBI lineage: Eukaryota > Metazoa > Chordata > Aves > Phaethontiformes > Phaethontidae > Phaethon > Phaethon lepturus. Next base: position 25,465 of record NW_010561483.1, on the reverse strand, counting down.
GGCTGAGACAGAGAGGAGCCTAAACTGCTTTTATTTACTAACCTCTTGCCTAGTGTCTTCATTCACTAAGACAAGCCCGACACTACAAATGTTGCTGATCATGAGTATCATGGTATATATATATCTGCATGTAAAAAAAAAAGCCTGTTGCATAGATAAAGTTGTACCAGCAAAAGCATATTTCTGCCAATATGTCTTAGTTCTCCACTGGAAAAATAAATAACGTCGTTAAAAAGATACAGTTTTGCTGGTCCATGTCCCATTGCCAGTATCGTATAATTCCAGACAAAAAGCTACAGTCAGCGTTATGGGCATTCTGCGAAGTATTTTACCTGCTATACATGCGAAGGCATGAGCAAAAAAGAAATACAATCTGCAGCTACTTCATCCTTAATGGACTGTGATGGTCATGTTGAAAGCCGTAATGTAGCAGCATTAGCAGTATTAGGCTACGTTCAGCCCCCAAGCAAGCACTTGGCTTGCTTTGCGGGACTGAAGAGCTGCGAATCCTCCTCCGGAGGCTGGAGGCCGGGCTGTTAATGCTCAGCTGTACCTGCTACTCCCCAGCCCCTTCTCAGTTCGTGCCCCGCAGCACCCGTGTTAGCTAGTTAGGCGAGATGAGTGCGTCTGCCATCCTTTGAAGAGGAGGGAAAAGAAAGTGGTTGCGTGTGTCGTCTCACTTCTGCACTCAGAAGAAAGATCTTTCAGGGCCCGATGCGTTAGGAGGGAGAAGTTGACGCTGGTGCTTACAAGGGGCCGTGGGCGAAAGGCTCAGTGCAGCACCTTCCTTTGATTTCAGACCGACGGCAAGCTAGAGTGCTCCTCCTGGGTATCGCTCTTCCTCTCGCCTTCTTTCCGCCCCTCTCTGCTCAGATACAGACCCCCAATTACTGCATGGAAGTGAACATTTTTCTCCTTCAGCCATAACTCTTGGTTATGTAGATGCCTACGGAAAACAGTTTTCCAAAGTTGGCACCGTTTCCCTCTTCTGCATGGTATCATTTTGTGAAGAAACACAGGACGTGCTGCAGAACATAGAACCCTTCAGTGGGCACCAACATGACACGCAGTGTAAACACTACTAGCCTTGGACTGAATCCATTCCTGATGTGACTTTGGTGACATCCTTGGAATTGCTCGGGGAGGAAATCTGACGCTTACAGCCACATAACTAATTGGCTGTTCACGAGGATGTGTTGCTAATTACAATTACTGAATGGTAACAGCACTACAGAAATACTGAGAGGGCCCTATATGTAAAAATATTTTTGTAGCGGCTTAGGTCATAAATGAATGTACTGATTTCAATTTAAAAGCAGCGGCCGAGGGTCTGTAAGTTTGCCGAGGGGCCTCGTGTGGTCTAACGCAAATCAGGTAAGGGCTGCTGGCACTTGGAAAATAACAGATGAAGGAGAAAGGTAATTGCTAGTCCTGACCTGTCAGAGCTGCTCCTTTGTGCACCAGGTCCAACTTCCCCTTACACTTCCAAGTTATCTACAGCAAAATTTCTTCCAAGCTAAACAAAATCAGAGGCTTTTAGGAACTTAGAAATGTCTGCTTAATTTCAGTGTCGATAAGCCCCTGCTCCAACTCATTCCTAATGTATCAAAATTAAATGTTTTAAACATATTTATCTAGTTGCTATGGCTTCGCCTGGTGCGTCAGACACTTTATCCATCAAATATGACAATTGAATAATATTTTTATTTTTAGATATGGATCACAGATCCTTCTCATCATACTATTCCCTTCCCCCCCGTCCCCGAGTTTTGAACTCACTGGAAAATCTGTTCCATAATACGGTGGGTAAATGAATTACAGTCACAGATGGCCTCTGGAGATTTCATACATGCTGCAATTCATTTGTTCAGGCATGAAAAAAAAAAGAGACCCTTGTCTTGAGGGTATTATCAGAGACAGCAGATCAGACACTGCAATGCTGCCTTGCACTCTGGATTCGACCCATTTCCTAAGCTTTTATGACTCGGCATTTACTATTCCTGGATTTGAAATTTTTTTAAGTGCAACGTCAAAATCCACAATGAAAATGATTGAATGCAAGGGACTGCGGCAGTTACAAGTTACAATTTATTTTTACAATCCTGAATGAAACTATAGTGTGCTATTGTAGAGAGACGCTCAAGAACGGCAATCTTCTGCTCTGGCAATAGTATTTCAGCTGTAATTAGCAAAAAGAACTTAATTCACAGATGACTGTTGAGATTAGTTAAACCTTACAGCGGGCCTTGAGATCCTCCAGAGGAAAATGCTAGAAAAATAAGAAACATCATATGGAAAGCAGTATATAATTTTATTGCTTGGGTGTCTTGTTCAGCGTAAGTCATAAAGTCTATTTGCAGGCAAGCATTAGGGTCAGACCCCGAGACTCACTTTTGCCTCTGAATTTAGGCCAGTGGTTACGGGAGGAAGGGCTGGGATGATCGATGCATCAGCCATGGGGAAAAATTCATCCTGCAGTAACTGCAGAGAGTTCATCTCAAGAGTGAATCGGACAAGCCCGTTTCCCTTTGTGCAATGGTACAAAAAACCATTACTAGACGGTCGCATGCAGTATGGTGATTTAACTATCCGCACTGACACACCGTCACGCCGTTACAGGGCCAAGCTGCACTGGGCTGAGGGAGTGGATATTCACCTTTTCTCAGTATTTCGCCCTTTCTGAGTGGCATTTCATACCTTTCATCCCACCCTGCGATTAGGCCTCACAGCTAACGCAGCCCAATGGGCGCCCTAATCACATCACAGAATCACAGAATCATTAAGGTTGGAAAAGACCTTTAAGATCATCAAGTCCAACCATCAACCCAACACCACCACACCCACTAAACCATGTCCTGAAGTGCCATGTCCACATGTTTTTTGAACACTTCCAGTGATGGTGACTCCACCACCTCCCTGGGCAGCCTGTTCCAATGCTTGAACACTCTCTCAGGAAATAAACTTTTCCTACTATTCAATCTAAACCTCCCCTGGTGGAGCTTGAGGCCATCTCCTCTTGTTCTATAGCTATCTAAGACACTTGTCCAAATGCCAGATAAACCAGCCGATGGGGCCATTCGAGCGGGGAATTACTGGCCGAGAGGCCCCGCTCTATGCCAGGACTTGCAGGGAAACCGCCCGAAACCTACGGCCACATTTCCACAGGCGGGCGCCTCAGGGGAGGCTGTGCACCCCAGGGGGGCTCCTGACCCCCCACCATGACCGCCGCCCCGTGGGTGCACGTCCCTGCGTGGAGGTGGGATGCCCATGTCCCGCTGGGGCAGAGGCGGCACCCGCTGCCGGAGATGCTGAGCGCCCACGGGAGCACCCTCACTCATCCTCGTGATGAGGATTTTAGGGAGCCGGGAGGTTAAGATGCCGGCTGAATCCTCCAGGGCTGCTGTTCCCCTCCCGGTGAAGCGAGGGCGATTGAACGGACTCGCGGCTCTGCGGCGTAATGGATGGCTCTTGCTGCAGCGCATGGGGACCCTCTGACAGGGTGCTGTGAAAGGGCAAAGGGGTACTAATAGCTGCTGTGTTTTCCAGCAGCCCCAGCCAGAGATAGTTTTGTATATGGCTGACAAGCAGTCAACGTCTGCTCCCCGTCTCTGTTTGCACTTCATCAGGTTATCTCCTCGCAAGCAAAGAAATCCCAGCTGATTGAACAGCACATTCATCATCTGGATTTCCCCCCTATCTTTTCCTGTATCAATGGTGCCATAAAAAGCCCACCAGAAAAGTCGACGGCAATCTGCTCTATCTTCCATTAAAAGCTTTTGCAGAGCCACGTTAAGATCTGAAGTAAAAAAAAAAAAAAGAAAAATCTAAACAAACCACAAACTTTTTTTCCCCCCTCACTCAAACGTCAATCAAGGAACATTAAACAAAAAGATTAGTTCTGCTCTTATTTGTTTGTAAAACAAAAAGCATGAAATATTTAGCAGTATTGTAATGCAAACCAGATGGGAATAATGCTGGCTTTCAAGGCCGCTGGTAACCACCTCCCTTTCATGCTGCTGCAGCGGCGGGACGAGGCAGGCAGCCCATTAGGACAATTTATGAACTGGACTTCCACAGAGGGAGTTCTAGCAAGAGGTCCACGGCTCGTACAGAGCAACCCTGATAACATCTGTTAGGGTTATTCATTGAAGAGGATTATATTACAATCCCTCTTAATACCACGAGTGCTACGGTAAAACCGGATGAGCCTTCAGTTTCATTTGCTCCAGCAATATGTGTTTATCAGAGCATTTTTCTGCAGTTGGAAACCAAGGCTGCATTCATGGTATGTCACAGAATGAAATTTAGAAAGCTTGAAATATTAACGTAGAAAAAAACACGGTCCCTACTTTTAACCTCTCATGGCCGTAGCACTCAGCTTCTATGTGCAGCATCAACACACCATCAGCCCTTTTCCATAGAAAGCCACTCCCCATTAACTCTCCAGGGTTGAAATTGATTTTATTTAAATAGTTCTCACTCACTAACCTTGCTCCACCCTTTATTTAAGACTTTGCTAATGACGTATTTTTTTCCCCTTAATTCACCTAAGCGTATAACGAACACTCACAGCCAAAATGACCTCATTATACCGGCAAGGACTTTTGAGTGGATGCGATTTAATGCACAGGCGTAAGGCAGAGAACTCTCTAAATGGAGAGGTTTTAAGCATTCTGTAAAATCCCTGTTGACTACAAGCCAGATTCTTACTGCTGTAAATTGACTTAGTTCCAACAGCTTCAATGAAGCTACACTGATTTACTCCACTTGAGGGTTTTACCCTATTATTTTTATTTATTGAACTTGCCACCTTTTGCTGCTACAACCTAAACAGATACTTCCATCCTCTAGCAGCAGGGTTGCTATCTAAAACAGGTGTTTCTCCAGTAATATGTAACTTAAGAGATTTATAACTGCCCGGAGTATTTCATTGTCCTCTAAAAGTGTTTATAATAATTCTTGTTGACTGTCTCAACTCCCACCGACCAGCTGTAGAGTTGTTTGCAGCCTGAACCTGGTCAACAAACTATTCATTCACCTTAGAAGCGTGAGCTGTTTTATCCATTCCGAGGCACTTTTCTCCTGCCTGCTGGATGACCATCTTTCCCGGTCTGTACACAGTGTCTGGGACAAAATCAAGTCCCAGGTTTCTTTGCTGTTCCAGAAGAATAGGGCTGATATACACAAAGAAGCCTACTTTCTGGCTCCACAAAAAATAAACTGCAAGATGAAAAAATTCGTTGCAAAGGAAAAAATACGAGAGTAAGAACAGAAATTTCTTTTGTGCGCTGACTGTAGCCCTTATGAGAATGTAACTGTCCCACCACCATAGTCTGCTCTTCCTACAGCCCTGGACTTGTTTTACCCTGTTGTCTTCTGAGAGGGCTCAAGCTGTTGCTCGGATCTTGACACAGCTATGATCGGCTGAAGTGTTGGCATTTGTACTTTCAGAGGCTTACCAGGACACAGATTACAGGAAGGCACAGGACTACCTGGTCCAAATACCTGAGAGAAGGCAAAGACTGGAACGAGCTCGGTGTGTTCATAAATGCAACACGCAGCCTAGCCCACAGGCTCACTAAAAAAATTGTAGTGGTTTTCCACTCCTCCAGAAGTAACTGCCTGTGGAGCCCTTTAATGTCCGAGATCCTGGCAGACTATCTCGTGAAGATCCAGGAGAGAAACCAGCAATTACTTGGATGCTAATGAGAGCTGTGCATGCGCACCTACATCCTGCAGTGATTACTCTTCAGGGGAATCGGCGGCGGTTAAACTAATACACCGCTTGCTTACAACATGTGCTTGGTGTTAACTTGAAACCTGAGGTTCTCAAAAAATTCCCCTTTGTCTTAGAAGGTTTGGAATGGAGAACCCCTCCCCGCCCCAAGTGTCAGAGGCCAATGCCGTAAGAAATCTTACTGAATTGTAATATACTTTAGCAAATTCATATTTTGTTTGGGTCCAGTAGAATTCTATTCAAACAACTGCACGGTCTTACCGAAAAGCTGACATTTACTATTAAATCTTACAGGGCTAGAGTGAAGTAGGTACATCCAGCACAACCTTCTTCCAGTAGTACATGAGCAGAGAGGCAGGCAGCAGCAAATTTTATCCCTGCTTCACTTGTTCTGGGTGTTTCTAGGTCAGCCCAAACACTCTGATGGTAAGAAATAAGCACAGCAAAAATGTGAAACCACCCCTCAGAATAATTTAGAAGTCCTTAAAAAGAAATACATATGTGTTTATTTAGTGCATTATGACTGCAACATCAAATACAACTATTTTTTCATTACAAAAAAGGACACATGCAATAAAATACTCTGATTTTACAATCCGATTCAACATAGTTCATTGGTAACAGTGGAGCATCACAAAACAGTCACAAGGCTAGGGCTTGGGGTGATGAATTTCCAGTCTCTTTATCCTACTTGCAAACAGCAAAGCCACATCATATTTTATTTGTCATTGAGGGATAAACTTTCAGAATGATGTGGCCTGATCACAGAAGGTCCCAGCTGCCCTTAACTCCCAGATGAGTCTTGCAAAATCAGATTTTTCTTTTAACTTGAAAAAATATTATGCTTCTGACAAGGATGAGGAATAGACAGTATTTTCCAGGCAGAGAGCAGAAATCCTTCCATGTTACACCATGACCAAGTACAAACCAAGGGCCTCTGCTTCACAGGTGCACAGAAGCCAAGACTGTGAATGACTTTAACTATTGTTCTGAAGAATAAAATCAGGCCATTTTGTGCAATATTTCACTGCAGCCTTCTATTATGTTCATCTGTGCATGGGGCTTCAACCGATTTAATCTGGCATTTCAGCTATGGAATAAATCCAGAATACACAGGAGGAGTCCACAGAGCAGAAGAGAACACAAAATGTTGTCCTGAAATATTCAAAATATAACCTCTTAAAGGTTAAAAGGCCTTGTTCTTCATTTGAAAAGGGCCTTATTCTGTCACTGCTATTCACACATCATAGGCTCTTATTTTTAATATTTCCCATGAAATTTCATGGGAGTACTTGTATAATAAGGTCCTAAACAGTGTGAATCAACTACAGAATCAGGCCCTGAAATGGCACCACTTCTAGGATAAATTCTCCTGCCTTTCAGTCGAGATTTTTTAGGAAGTGTCACATAACGCTGTCCAGCCTTTTGAAACAATGACCTGATTTCTTTCTGTACATCTTGCATGGAGTAACACTAAGAATGACTTGGCTCTAACAATTTAAATAAAAAATAAAGTCAGACTTTTTATGCAGCCGCATTTTTATACAATTTCATAGAGTCAATATATAGAAGCTTACAGCTTTTTGAGATAATTCTAGCAAATAGGAGAATATATATGAAAACAAAGAGTTTCAAAACTACATGGAAATCTGTAGAATAAAATATATATCTATATATTATTTCCCAACACAAGCAATTGGCAGTTTAGAAAAATATGATTGTTACAGTCTTTCTGAATCAACATTTGTAAAAAGAAAGGATTTAAAAAATAAGTTCAGCTTTTCAAAAAGCCACGTTTTTTATAAGAAAAATAGACTGGTCCGCGTTTCCCTGAATAAGCCAGAAAGGTTAAGGAAAGGTCCAAGCAAGACAAGGAGTCTGACTTGGGCTTGATATCAGCTGTGATAACATGCACATATACAGAGACAGCTGCTTGGCTCCAGTATTGTTTACCTTAGAAACGAGCCTAATTTATCACAAATGTATTTAAAAATCATAAATAACATGGCAAAAGTGGAACTGGTCCCTGCAAGGCAAATAATTATATTCATACAAGCAGAAAGCGACATCAATCCAGTTATTTTCTTGTGACAGTGAAAAGCTATTTTGTGCCCAACTGTTACATTGACCAGCACATGTATAAACACAGATTATTATTACAGACTCTGCTATCAGCTACTATACATAAACAAGAAGAGATGTTCATGCTGTAATTGCCTCTAACGTTTTTGTTCTACTTGAATATTAACATTTACAAGAAGCTGAGGTGGCGACCTGAATTCGAGCCAGGATTTCAACATGCAAAATGCAGGGGGGTCATGGGAAGGTTTCTGATCCTCCCCATTACTGACATTTGGAAGTGGATAGGAGCTCGGAAGAATTTTAAAACCATTCACAATGTGAGTTTCTCTTGTGAACAGTCTCACGTTTCCTCTCTGCCCAGAGGCAGGTGATCTAATGTGGGACACACGGGTGAAATTTAGATTGGCATCAATAAACCTCCCATTTGGGAGGATTCACATTTTAGTTCCAGGTCACTTCTAACAGAAGGTGGCAAAATGTACCTCAATTATTTGCTGATTTTTAAATTAAAAGCAGAGAATGGTTTGATTACAGAAACTTCACTACAGGCTGTTCTTAATAAACTTTTTAATACATCAATTAGAACTTCTTATTAATTCTGTTCAGTGTGAGAATAAATCCCTTCATTTTGATGCAATTTTTGTGAAATATATGGGATATTTACTCACCCTATGTGGTAGTCTTAGCACATTTCTTTAAACTTTCTTCTGGCTTGAAACTAAACAAAAGCACAAAAACTGGTGGAAGCAAGATTGATGACCTGTTGGTGAAGGGATCCAAGATTGCTTATAATCCAGCCTTGTTAATTAAATTGGGCCCAAGACAGCCAGCTGCTTTGAGAAGTGAGGACAGGTCCTCTGTAGAAGCACTGTACATTGCTAATATTGCTAGTAAACAACAATGCAGCTTCTGGGTCTTCTACCACTTTTCAATGTCAACGGAATGCTACGTCTTACAAAAGGCAATGACGGAAAAATGCAACACCCGTGTTATTGCTTGTGTAATTGCTTCACAGTGGTCCAGTACACCCAAGTAAACAAATGAGAAGAAGGTACGTTGCTGGAAGGGAAGCTCTGAGGCTGGGCAGGTGGAGCGTGCCCTCCTGGAATAACCCGATAAATGCAATTAGCACAAATTAAAAGGAAAAATAGAGTGACATTGATCAAAAGGAATACATGTGCTGAGACAAAAATGACAGTCAGGTATTCGAGCAGGCAAATGTATGTCTCTTGCCTTCCAGTCAAGCACATGTAGAAAATGGAGGTTGATGTTTGAGATCAGACACACATTTAGTAAATGCAGCATCCAAATACCTTTAGGAATAGCCAGTGCTCAAGCTGTGACTCCCAGGTTAAACTCTTACAGGGTCTGATCTGGGAAGGTGATGGGAAAATCGTCTTGGGTGCTTTTCGCCTTAGAGGCTGAAGCCCTAACTCAAAGCTCATTAAAGCTCATTAAAGCTCATTAAAACATATACCTCTAAACTCTTCCAGCTTCCTTTTAAGACACTATTTCTTTTAAAAGCTGCACTTGAAGGTTACATTGAAGTGGAATGTCACCTTTCTTTAAGTAGAACAATAATTACACTCCCCATTACGTACATATACATATACATATACATATACATATACATATACATATACATATACATATACATATTTCATGGCAATGGAAAGTACCATACAGAGGTGTTCATTCATATCTGTAGTGAAACCAAGTCTGTGGTATTCAATGCTTATTGGACTTGACAAAAGAAATAATTTGATTTTGAAGGTAGGAGTCACTTCAAGAAAAATAACAGCTCCTACCCCTGAATTCCAGCTGGAGGCCTCCCGGCAAGGCGCTGGAGAGGGCGGGTGGCACCACAGCCTGCCTTGCTTCCAGCCTCTCCAAATTCACCTCTCTCTTTTAACATACAGCTTTTGATGGAGCAAAAAGGAGCTAAAATAAATGGTTTGCTAGAGCGCTTGATAAATGAGTTGTGAAATCAGTTTGTTAAAAGTGTCCATTTTCTTTTTTTTTCCAGCTCAAAAAAAAGGGTCCTGGCTTATTAGGGTGTATAACAGTGACATTCAAACACTCCGGGCAGCTGAAGGGCACAGACCCTGGAGCACACAGCCCCGGGCCCAGCAGCACATGGGAGCGCTTATACAGGCAGCGACAGCACGAGGATAACAGAGCTGAAACTGAAACACTGGCCCTCCTCGCTGATTAAGGGGCAATTTTCTGCATGCAGTAATTGGATTACACATCAAAACCTGCTCAGAGAGAAGAAGAGAAAAGGGTCTGGGCAGGCTATGAAATAGCAAGGCTTTCATTATTAATAATTGTTTGTTAAGCGACACCCTCGCACTCCCACTGCAGATGTGAATATTAGGGGCAGTCCCTGAGCCAACATGGAAGGCAGATGAGGGCAGGACATGGCCAGGAGACTTGGAAAAGGTGGCTGGCAAGAGTCCCCTCAGATAGTCATGAAGGCTGTTTTGACATAGGTGTCAGGAACGGGCAGAGCATCTGCAGGAGGAACTGCAAGAGGGGAAAAATTTCTTGACTTTCAATTTATTGAAACAGGACCAGATTTTTTGCTCTACGTATGGAGGAAGAAATGGTACTGGAAACAGTTAAGAGGTGACAGGAATGATCAAGGGTGTAAAAGAACTGGAACATGAAAAGAGCAGAAAAGATTGGGATCCTTTACTTTAGGGGGAGACAAAGCCAAATCTTCTTTGCTCTGATACAAGAAGGAAAGAAAGCATGGTCTGGAGAGGGCAGTGCTGGTCTTTCTGCTTCCTTGGATTCAACACAGAGGGGCTAAAGAAGGAAAATCAAACAACCCCCAACCGCCAAACAAAAGGTTTCTGATTCAAAACAAATTCAGGGGATACCTTTTGCACACAACTCGTAAGAAGGATATGGAACTCCCTGCTGTAAATGGCTCTGAAGCCAAAAAGCCACTAGCATTCAGTAAGGTACTGAACAGACTCCCCCCAAAAATCCAGAAGATTAAAGGCAACACCTGGAATGTACTTGCAAAGGAACAGAAAACCCTCCTACTTCAGTTCTATAATGAATCTCTAATTCCTAAGGATTGAACACCGACCTTCATGACTATCTTTCTAGCTACACTAGCATTTCCTGCATCTTTTCCTGGAGCATCAGCGCCTACCACTTACCATTAATCTGTCATTGGGGGTTTGATTTAGCAGTTTCTTCTGTATTTAATGACAAAAAAAAAACGCTCCCAAGGCTCAATCTCAGCTAGAGTGAATCACCCTGAGGAGAGCCTCCTTCCACAGTCAGGGATGTGAAACTGGGCAGAGCTGACAGTCATGGGCAACATTTTGTCTGGCAGAGCAGGACAGCAAACCCTTGTTCCTGTGTCATTAGTCCTGGGTTGCTCTCATGATGCCAAATCTTGCCTCAAGATATCAGGCTGCCTTTTGAAGACCTAATGTCTCCTGCTGCTTCTACTGGGATGTTACACCTTCACCTGTGCAGTTTCATCTCACCCACGGTTTACTAGGTGGAGGGTAGTTAGCTCGCAGGTACAATGAGTGAAATCTGGCAATTGCTGAAGTAGGTTAGGTAACAGAGTGCCATTTAGGCCACTGCTTGAATTGGTATATTCCTGATAGATATTCCTTTTCTTTCCAGATCGACTGATATCTCTCTGGTAGACACATATTCGTGTTTTAAATTGCATAGACAAGAGAAAATAAAAAAATTAACTGTATGACAAATTATTCCATCCTGCTTTATGTTTTTTTTTTGAAAATGCTACATGCAAGAATCTTTGTTTTGCTTTGTTTTACCATTGAGCAATGGTGAACGTGAAATGAACCCACAATTCTTAAATGTATGTGTGCAAGTGAAAAAAGCCTTGTGCCTAAAGCATTCCACAGTTACCCAAGACCTACGACTAGTCTGTTTATAACCCGGTATAACCAAGAGATAATTAAGTTTAAGCATGGCACAAGCAGTAAGATTTGTTTCTGGATGAATCATGATGTCTGTGCCAACAATGTTGTCTTTAGTATTTTATTAAGCTGCTTTCTGAGAGTTGCCACTGCTGACAGATAGATTAATGCAATAAACTTGTAATGGCTCAGAGCAGGTCAATCATCTGAGAACTACTACGAATATCCTTGACAGCCCCCAGCAACTCTGGAAGAAGCTGATACAGTTCATTGGGCAAACGTGTTTTCAGCTGCAGAGTAGCAACTGATACCGTCCAATAGATAGTAAAGTCGCCAAAAGCAGTTCTTATAGCCAGTTGGGTACATAAGCTATGACCTTAAGGACACCTATGATGCCTGGCAAAGATATGTTTATTGGGGTATTTATACCAGCATTTCTTGAAAGGCAAAACTACTCCTCCAGTTTACTACAGTGGATAATTTAATTTCAGTCTGTAATCTTCAGTTATTCCAAAAAGTTTTGTTTGCTCTGGGAATTTCTACCATACAGCAGTTTTATTTTTTCTGCAGAAAAGAAGACAGTGTACTCTCTTGTTGACACAAGTTAAAAGAATTCCTGTATATGAACTCTTCAAATCTCTTTTTAGTGCTAATGAGATGTGTAAGCACACACATCAAAGTAAAACATTTCCTATTTAATACTGAAGAGGAGATCAGACAGAGCAAACTCCTGAGGTCCTAGAGCAACCAAAGAGAATGTACTACTTCTTCTGATGTGCAGAGGTTAGTCTGCCTACCTAGTGATGGCCATTTTTGGACACATTTCTTCTCTCTGAGGTCTTCAACTATCGCAACGACAAGTATTAGGTAGAAGTGTAAAGCCATTCTAAATTATTCAGTGATCATTAGGTGGTTTTATTAGGCTAGTAGCTTGCTTTTCAGCTCCAAGTGTTTTGAGTTTACTAAGTATCTCAGGGCAAATAAACTAGTACTTGGTAGAAATCATGATTGCTCTGGAGATTCTGTGCTAACGGGAATACAACATTTTTAATTTGTGTGCACAGAACTGAACATGTTTTTCATACAGAGATTTCTAGAGAGGTCATATATAAATAATATTTAATACAATCTGAATTGCTAGCTGGAATCAGAGAAAGGGCTATTAATAGACATGTGGCACAACAGCAGTTTTCTACCTCACTGTATTGCAGTCATGGAAAATTCTTTTGAAAGCATCTGGCTAGAAAATCAATTACAATTTATAAATTAGGCTTGCTTTCACTCCAAAGGCTGGGTTTGAAGTGTGCCTTTGGGGCTGTGCAGAATTCTTACTTTAATGTATGGGCACTGCAGTGCAGGATTTTGCCTTCAACACTGAAGGGTCATTAATGTGGTCAATCAAATACTGTGTCCAATAGCGCAGGCAAAAGAGCTTGGAGAGAAGCACAAGAGCTCTGCTCTCTGAACAGGCTGGCTATCTCCGTGTGGTGTAGGCTATGCGGCCTGAGCCAGACGCAAAATTCACAAGCTCAAACATATTCAATCTATTTTATAACGTTTTAGCACTCTCTGAGAGTGGTCGGATCTGGATTAAAGTATTCCAAGCCTTCGGTTGCGGACGCTTATCTGTTTTGTGAATCCTAGGTTTTTGGCAAGAGATGCCTTAAGGCAGCAGCCCCAATCCAAAGCTGAGCTATAACATATCTCAGTTACGTATGGATGTCAGAGATGTATGAGCTGGAGATTTTATAGGCACAAAAGTGAGGGTATAACCCCCAAATCATGTGTGAGCAAACATTCAGGCATGAAGAACAGTGCTTAAGGTTTTAAGGATTGATTTGGAAATGGTATGATTTAGTTTCTGTTTTGAGGAATATGAGCTTTCTTCAGTTTCCTGAAGTTGAACTGGGCAGTTTGCTTTCATTATTCCAACTACTGACTTGATTAGTATTTACACTTCCAGGGATCAGTATCACAAACTTTTCAGAAGAAAAACAAGAGAACAAAAAAGTACATTTTGGATGTGCATTTCAAGCTTACTTCTGTGATTTTTTTAAAATTCTTTCTCTCTTTGAAAAATCTCACACCTGCATTGGACAGGTGAGGTCAATGACATTATGGAAGAGCGAAATTGCTATGAGTGAGATGAACATCAACGTCCTGTGCTTTGGATAGTTTCCAATGCAAAGAAGTAAATTCATCACTTACGTGTGATATTTAGATTACTTAAGTTAACGAGAATGGATTTGCTGAGGTTTAAAGCAAAAAATTCCAAGATTACAGACAGGGGACTTATAGAATAAATTGAATGCAAACCCAGCAGTACAAGTGTGTTTCTAATTTAGTGGTTTTTTTAAAACCTGCCACAACACTGAAAAATCGAAGGTGACGATACAGTTGTTCTGTTATGGTCCTCTGTGCAGGACTTTTTTCCCCAGTTGTATACTCCTGTGGTGTCAAATGCATTTTGTGAACTCATAAAAATCACCCAGATCAGAAAGGCTGGGCAGAAATAAATCTGATGTGAGATTTCATAGTTTCATTGAAAAAACTTGCCTATCTCCCTACTGATTTTCTCTTGCGGCTCTATTATTCCTCATTATTTTTACTTTCTCACTGGCATTTTACTTTCATCACCTGGAATGGCTCAGCGAAACTCAGAGAAGTGCAATGTACCTATACCATGGCAAAGTGCATGCACAAGTACACATATACAGAACCACAGGCAGCAGGTTTTGTTACTGCCCTTCTTCCCCCGCACTTCTTTTCTGCTGGAAAATGTGAAATGGAGATGTGTGTGATGATTAGCTGCACAGCCACGGGGTTCTTCCCTCAGGGCTGGCAGTAACTTTTAGAGGAGCATTGCGGGAACGTCCATGGCTCTTGAACAGCTAATCAGGGGAGAGAAGGAGGTATGTCCTCTGCTGTCAGAAAGAACCGTTGCAAAGAAGGAATTAATTTGCCCGATAAGACGAGAGGAAATAGCCTCAAGTTGCACCAGGGGAGGTTTATATTGGATATTACGAAAAATTTCTTCACCGAGAGGGTGGTCAAGCATTGGAACAGGCTGCCCAGGGAGGTGGTGGAGTCGCCATCTCTGGAAGTGTTCAAAAAACGTGTGGATGTGGCACTTCAGGACATGGTTTAGGGGACATGGTGGCGTTGGGTTAATGGTTGGACTTGATGACCTTGAAGGTCCTTTCCAACCTTAGTGATTCTGTGATTATTTGATTCCATGAATTATAGCTCCTCTCCATCTGGCTCCTTCATGACAGAAATCACAGGCCTTACAGTCCTTTGCTTCCCATTTAGATGTGAATGTCTGACTTACTGATCAGCATACATCCTCTCTCCTCACCTTTCTGCTTTCAGCCCTCCTCTGCCTGCTCTCTGCATCTCTTCTGCTACCTCCTGACAGTCAGGTTTTATTCCGCATCAGTTCAGCCTCCTCCCACTCTCCTTGCACTCTGCCTGAACACCTTTGCCATCCCTGCTCTCTTTTCTCCAATTCACAGCCTTCTTTTCACTTTTAGCAGAAATTTGACGTTTTTATCCAACTCCAGCAAACACAATGTAGTTGGAAGCATTATTAGGAACACAGTGACAGAGTCCTGGTGGTGGAGTCTCCTCAGAATACCGGTTGAGTCCATTTTAAAACTTACTGAAGAAAAGCCGTTTACTATGCAGTAGTACCAGTACTGTGGCAGGGAGAAGGAACCAAAAAGATTCCGAGATTTTTCATCCTTAGAACCTGTATGTCATTTCTGCTCATCATGACGACTTTTCTTGGGCTTTATAAATTGTTGTACTCTTCCCTATCTTTAGCTAATCCTCTTTCACATCTGCCTGTTCTCCCTCATTCCGTGCCTATAATGAGCTCCTTGCTGCTATGCCTCCCTATTCTACCCAAGTTTGCCTCTCTAGCAAAACTTTCATGGTTTTGTTAAAGAAATATGACTTCCTCTTTCAGTCCCTCAGCTACTAAATAATTTATCTGCACAACAGTTTTAATATTATTTTGGAACTAATTTGGAAAACAACACTGAATACACCATACTGATTCCCAGAAGACAAGCTCCTCCCACAACAAGGCCAGGATGGGAAAGTAACTGTTTCCTCTGCTATTTTTTTTTTTTTTTGCATGGTAACTACTGTGGTTAAAAAGATGAGGCAATATGTGATAGCTCTCAGAAACGGCACAAAAATTTAGAAATTAACTTTCTCTCAGGAGTCAATTAGGTAAAACACCACTAGGAATGGTTTCATCACAGTAATGTGAGAGTTGCTTTTACATTAAAAGGCAATGTTAAAACGCACATTCAAAAATTTGATAAATCAGGCTTAAGATTAGGTAAATAAATGACAAGTTGTCATAATCTTAGAGTTTAGACTATATAGAAATCTATGCTTGACTGTATTTGATACAATCAGTTTACATCAGTTTGACAAACCATTAATATAAAAACATCCTAGGAATGAATCTTGTTTCCAGGGTGGTATTACTAAAGTACTTGCAACTTTTGCTTTGCAGACACTGAGCCAGGCTGTGTTCAAGCTTTATGATCCATTACCAAATGCTTCTTCATAAAGTAAAAAACCAAAACAAAACACAAAAATCCAGAAAAAAAACCCCCCACAACCCACTGCTTTTTATAGACAAGATCACTGATACAAGGTTTTGTTCAGTGCTCAAAAACTTGTTCAGAAAATTGAGACTGATTTTAAAAGTTCTGCTATAGAGGTGTTAAAAAATATTAATTTTTTTCCAGCTTTCTTCCTACTGGATTCTACCTCTCCTGATTCAGGTAGGCTGCAGAACACAGTAATTGGAAAAGAAATCTGGTAAAAATCTGGTAAAAGTGAGAACACCCCCGCTGCTACTGAAGTCAGTGGAAACATTGCCATTATCTTCTGCAATCCCTGCATCCAGATACTAAAAAAAACAGCTCAAGATTTCAAACAGAAATTTTCCTTGGACTGAATGTCAACCACTGTATTCAAACATGATTCTACTCTGCCTGCTCTTCAGTTTGTACTCTGGTGCACGCCCACATCTTCTCATACTTGCTCTGACTTTGGTTATAAAAAACAAGAATCTGATTTTAAAAATTATCCAAAAGTCCCACAACCAAAGCATCATTCAGTATTCCTTGCTGAAAGATGGTAGAAAAATTGCAGGATTATCTCCAAACAGTGGATGAGTGGATGACGGATGTTAGTTTGACCACAGATATGCATTTTTTGATATATATATATGTACATACATACACATACACAATCTCTATATACACATTATAAATATTACAATAAAATACTGTAAAAATATTAAATCTGCTCAAATACCTGATTAAAGTAGACTAATCTTATGTTGCATTTATGTGACCTATCCAGTTGACATGATGGCCTTGTTAGAAGCCCTAAAATCTACAATACTTGCAATTGTTAAAAACAAAGACTCTGTATTTCTGAGAGTCACCTCATGCCACGCCAAGAAGTTAGGTTGGAGGTGGACCCTCGTATCTCAGCATCAGGTTGAAGGACCGAGCAAAGTTGTTGGCCAGCGTGCAGCTGTGGGTCTCTTCTGCCAGAGGCAGGAGGAAGGCCAGGAGCAGGAGGAGCAAGAGGAGCAGTTGCAGTGGTAGTGCCGCCCAGCACACTCGACGCAGGAATGAGCATACACCTCCAGACCGCTTCTGAAAGATACAAACCAAAGAGAAACTCAGAAAAATAAAGACCTGGGGAGGTGCATTTCAAATACATCAAACTGTCAGGTAGAGGAGCAGAACCACCCATGTTGTCCTTGCCCTAGGATCCAGTCTGGGTACTTGGTACAGTGCAGCTGACTGAAGCTGGTGCTTAAATGATTTCTTTTAGCAGAATATTTCACTCTCTTCAAGAATTCACTACTGCAAACTGTTGTTTTCTAGAAGGAAAACACTGGTGGCTTTCTAGTGGAAGAAAACAATTGCTTCCAAGACCATTTTCCAATTACAAAGCGGTGGTTACAAATGCTCACGCTGAAGCTGCCCACTGGTCTCCTCACAGTCAGCATACAGCACAGAAGATCTGCGTTAGTAACTCTCCTGTCAGTAAAATGGGAGTGCTGATGCCTGGAAAAGAGGAGCCAGCCTTCTGCTCTCCGTCAGCAGAAAGGAGCTTGGTTTGCAGCTCATCCAGCTCACAGTCATGTCCCGAGCTGCAACATGCTCTTTGGATACTGACTTTGGGGTCCATGAGGCTGCAAGCCAGAAAGAAGACCTTGCAGTGCAGCTTGCCTCAATACCTCTTATACTTTACCATGCACATCTTAACCTTTCATGTGATGCAAGAGAACGTGAGAAAACACAACGCTGACAGCGACAAGGACATTAAAGTCACACGTTTTGCTGAGCAGCCATAGAAGGGACACACAAAAAAGTCACACTGCAGTTTTCTTTATGCTTGTGCAAATCTAGAGTAGCTCAGTTAACCTCATGAATTTAACATGGATTAGCACAAACAGGAGAACTTATTTGGGGCTACAGAATCCAGGAAAGATTAATTAAGAAGTGAGATTTCCACTGGTGGGATTATCTCCTGCCAATAAGCTGAATTATGTGTGCTCACAAAAAAAGGCCAAGTCAACCATCTGTAAGGGAGTCCTGAAAAGGAGGGCTCAATAACCCATTAATTTCATAAAACATGGATTTATACTCAGAACATAGAAATAACGCATAATGCTGCTACTGCATTAGGTACCAACCTACATCACAAAAATCAATGCAGAACATCCACTGAGGTGGGACCCACGTTTTCCACAAGAAGTTAATTTGCTATTTCAAGCCACAGGCAATGTCAGTGCTGCAGCAACTTCAGGTCTCTACTGGATGCTCGACTTAGGCAATGCCTTTGTCCCACTAAAGCACCACAAATAGTCTTTGGGAATCATCAGCAGAGAAGGTAAGGAGGAGAATGGTGGTAGAGGAACGCAATTACCCTTGTCTATTTTTTAACGGTCTCTCTCTTCCATTGCTTTCTAAATTCCTCAGTCTCTTGCAGCTCTATGTAAATGCTTACAGAATTAGTTACGAAGGCAAATATATAGCTGCAGTTACAGATTGTGAGACAGTTGTGCTGTGAAATCCTTCTTCTGTTGCAGTTGGTTTGCTTCCATAAGCCAAATGGCTGATGAGATTTAATTATTGTGTCAGGCAGATGTAGAGGCAGCAGAGCAACAGCTGCTTGCTCTATCATTTCTGGCAGTATCTGAGTTGTAACTTGCTTGCTAAGGCCAGTGAAAACTCAGGTCCTTGGACACTGGAACTGTCAGTAGTTAGTGGGCAATGAAGAAATGTCAGGTTGTAAGCGAGACTCTGACTTTAAGCACCCTTAGGCAATCTCCCTGGCTACAGGTATCATTCACCCTCCAAATCAAAGCTTCACCAATCTGGCTACATCACAGGAGTCATCTGCTCCTACTGTGACCTGTTCTCAAACATGAGCCAAAGGACCAGGGGGAAGTAGCTGTACTAACTTTCCCTTCTTTAGTCCTGGAGCCCAGAGCTGAAATCCTTCATCTTGCCTGGATTTCATCAGCCTCTGGGCTGAACAAAACCTGCAGGGATTCTGTGTTTATAGTCAATGCTAAAACTGTTATGTGTAAGGGCAGCAGCTTAAAACTGTTACGCTCTTGGTCAGAGCTTTCTGGGCTTGGCTCTGTAATGCCATGAAACAACCATTCCTTGGTGGAATCAGTATAAACCAATGGACTGTCACTGGAAGCTGCTGTTTTCATCGATGTTTTCTCATTCTTAATTCACCATTGCATCCATAATATGCAGCAATATGACAAAACACATTTATTATACTGTCCCATCTATAAAGAAAAAAGCCTTTTCTAGGTTCCAGAAGCCATGGAAAAGTTTGTTTGTATGTATTAGCAGGTGTAGTTCTGTTGGTGGAAGATCAGATTAGAGATACCTCTGCCTTGGGACAGTTCAAACCATGCTTTTTCTTCTACCACTAAGACATAACAAAACTTAATGCTGATGTTGTTAAAGGGTAGGATCCTGTGATTGACCGTTCAATAGTTCATTATGGCTGGAAGTCTCAAAAATGTTCTCACAAACTCAAACTGGGAATTAGAAGTCCACCTCTCACTGACGCAGTTGTGAGAAGGACTGCCAGTCTTCCTAGCAGCACCTAAAACTTTTGCTTTAAAGCTGTTAATCCTTTAGTGCTGTTTTTTAAAGCTACTTCAATCTGAAACTATTCTTTCATTGCCAGACCAGCTGCAACACCTGTCTTCCTCTCCTTCTGCCTATGAACTGGTGGGAAATACTGGGCTTTTCCAGTTGTGCTTCATCTCTGTTCTTGCCACAGCCCAGGGAGCAGGTGTCTTATGGCTGCTTAGGTTTGTCATTGGCTTCCTAAGATGACCACGCTTCCAATTAGTCACTCGTTTTTCCTATCCCAATTCTTTTACCAACCCAGCATTTGATTCAGAGCAGGTCACTGACTCTGCCCTGATCTCTAAAGCAAAGAATATTAAAGCAACTCTAAGATAAGGGATGAGATTGAAATGTTTTTTATGAAGTGCCTTGTTTTTAGATCTACTGGAAGGAGCTGTAAAATATTATTGTTTTTCAAAGCCCATCCTCCAGAAAGAATTAATGTGAAATGGCTTTATTAACAAGCTATGGTTTGCTCTCCTTGGAGCTTTCTGCAGGATATGACAGTCAGGCTAACCATAGCAGACCTTAGCGTTAGAAAAATCTGTGAAGGGACATTTGCGTGGGGGCAGAACTTCAGAGAAGTAGAAATATTTTGTCTTTATCTGCTGCTTCTCTCCCACCTGCTTGTTGAGTTTATAGGCATTTGTGTTTGATGAACTTTTGCCTTTGCTGCCTAGCTTCTCTGTTTTGTTTGATCACAGAGTAAGGTCAGAATCTTCTATTTCTGAGTCCATTTGTTGCCATGGGGATGACTCTGCTATCACAAACATGGTATTATGATGTCTCTGCAGGACTGAAGATGAGACACCCAGAAGGTGTGAGGGTTTGGTGCTTTCAGCAAATTTGCAATGGTAAGCCCTTAATATATGAGGGCCTCAACCTGCACACACTGAAGTCCATGGGAGATTTACCATTAACTTCAATGTCTGCAGCAGGATTATGCACACAGACAACTAAATAAAGTCAGGATTGGGAACTACCTATTCATGGAGTTCGGCAGATACCCTTACAAATGGATTCATTACTTATACGCCCAGGTTCTGGTGTTCCTTGAGCACATGAAACCCACATTAGTTCTGTTGCTTTGTGCTTGCTGGAACAATTGGTGGTAAGATTTTTTTTTTTTTTGGTGGTAGTACTAGAGGTGCTATAGTTAAAGGATAGAAAATTTCAAAGGGAACACAGTAACTTTTAAGAGGAGAGATGATACAGTTGGAAAAAGCAGGGAAGGTTTTGGGCACTGATTCCCTCTCTGAGTGTGAAAAAAGCAGCACTTCAATTTTACTAAGACTAAGTCAAGGTATTTGTTTAGATCTGTGCTGTAACAGAGAGATGCTTTCAGGCTGTGGTGACCTGAGACTATGGCATCAACAGGGAATTCAGGAGGCCAAGGTTCAAACCTCTGCTCTGCTGGGCTCAAGAGTGATCAGGGCTGTATGAATCTACTTGGAGTCAGGACTACACTCCCAACCCTTTAGCACATCATTCTGGGTTAGAAAAGTACAGTCTGACACAGTTCCACCTTTGCAGAAGACAGTGTGAACATTTCATTTCCATGTGAGATCAAAGGTAGGAACCACAACCCTTGCTATGCAGTGGAATTCCCCTTCCCCAATCACTCCAGCTACTGGCATCAGTACAGCTACTACCCAGCACCCACAGTGCCTGCAGTGCGTGTGCCAGATCCAGGCTCCACAAAATATTCTGAAATCAAATCTTCCTCTGAGGAAAACTGGCAAAGCTCCAATGAAGTCAACAGAACTTTAATTTCCACCATCTTAGAATAACAGCTGGAATACCTGGGTATCGAGCCAAAGTGTCAGAGACATTTTTGAAACACACATGGAAAAGGAATAGGTTGACATTTAAAAAGAAAATATACTTTTAAAGTTCACCATCAAGGATAAATGTCCTCCCCCTTCTCCTTCAAAATACCAGGACAAGCAAGGACTGTCAAGGGGTAGACGGCTGTGTTTTGTGTAATGTTAAATGCATGCTTGTTACCAAACGAACTGCACTGGCTGTGAACATTCACATTTGTACTTGATTCATGTTGGGGCGTTTGAATGACAAGCATCGGTTTAGATCTAGGGAGTCCTCAGCACTTAAATCTGTTTGCAGTTAATAATTCCTTACCAAATGCACCGTGAAAAATCACTTGGATGGGAAACAGCAGAAAAGCACTTTAGAACTTGCTACATAATATTCCTGTGTAAGTTGCTGAAGTGTTTTACTAAAAATCAGTGCAGTCCCTGGTTTGCTATTGACCACATTCCAGGATATATGAAAACACACAGTTAATCTAGCTATTTGAGGAAGCAGAGGAATACAGCATTTTATGCCATGCTCATTAGTGAGTTTTTGCTGCTGCTTGTATGTCACCAGCATGCTTGACAAAAATCATACCTGCACCACCGAATCAGTGATCCAGCAGAGAAAAAACATTTAGTCTGGATTCATTCCTCTTACCTTAGAACATTTCACTGAGATACTATCCTGGGAAATGCACTGCTGTCTGAAAACTCCTGCTTTCCCCATGGATAAAGGGACCAATGCCCCAGTGTCCTACAGACACCACGCAGACAAAGCCACCAACAGCCATGCTGCTTCATGCCAGTGCTGTACCCTGCTCGGGTATCCTATATTCTACAGAAATCTGCGCAGATGTGTAGGTACTAAGGCAAGCATAAATAATTTCTCCTTAATATTCTCAGACTCCAACTGCATTCAGCTCAGGCAGTTTCCTTAGCCTGATGTAGCTTGTCCATCTAGTTAACGCTCAGTGAATCTTTCATCAAGATACTTCCAGTTTCCTGTTTAATCCATACAAGTCCTCAATATCCTTTAGCAAGGAGTTCCACAAGTCAACCTGTGGCATGAAGAACAGGCATGAAGAACAAATCCCTTGTGTTAGCTTTGAACCTGGCTCCTAGCTCTTTCCTGTGGAAGAGGTGGAGAGTCAATCCCCACCGACACTCTCTGCACCCTGCATGATTTTGTAAACCCCCGAGTTAAATGCTCAGACAGGATGAATCCAGACCTACCTCCACAGCAGGCAGATCAGAACATAAAGGGATTAAATTACAGCAATAGGGACAAAAGAAGTACATCTTAATAGGAAGTATAGCTAGGCCTTGGAAAGGGTCACCTACACAGGTATGAATTCTACCACTTCGTTATTCCTCTGAGAATAAGCAGAGCTGCCAGGAAGGCTGCAAGAGCAGCTTTACCATACATCCCTTTCATTCTGAATAGGAACATGCCGTCATCAAGCATCATCTTTTTTTTTGGTAAAGCAGTTGCCTTATCAGTGATATTTTGCCTCCCAGAGGCCCAGAGTTTCTCCCACTTGAGATCCCACTGGGTACTAATTCAGTTGCCACTCACAGAGGCAGGTTATTGCCAACAAGAAGAGACCCGTTCCAGAGGGAGCACAGGCTGCTCTCTCAAACCAAAGCAAGCTGGGTTTTTACCTCAGTGTGAGATAGTTTGGAGCTGGGCTCCGCATCAGTTCTCAACTCAGCCATGAGCATCCCTCTCTAAGATAAGCAACATATTGAAAATCACAGCTGGTCTTTTCAAGAGGGAAAGCTCTTTGGGGGAGCTGGATGCTACTGTTGCCACAGACTGAGTGTCCAACAGGCTCTTGGGCAAAGCTGCAGCTCATTCCCATACACCACAGCAGGAACTAAGAGTTGGATACTGTCAATTTGAGGTTATGTGGCCTCTGGAAAAGGACAGTGAGTTCACAGTGGGTTCAGAATTGTAGTCTCCTAAATGCAAACACTGCCCAGGTTAGGCAACCAGCAGTGAGGAATGAGTAAAGGATGGCTGGGACCCCTTTGAGTCCTGTGCTTATCATTCTCCATCTCATGAAGAGCTACCAGAATGAATGTGCTAAAGGGAGGTTAACTGAGGTCACACAAGCCATTTCAGCTCTGACATTTTCTATCTTCAGATTGCTTGACTTTGCAACTGTAACATTCTTTTCAATTCTGAAGAGCGAGCAGTGAGGAATGAGTAAAGGATGGCTGGGACCCCTTTGAGTCCTGTGCTTATCATTCTCCATCTCATGAAGAGCTACCAGAATGAATGTGCTAAAGGGAGGTTAACTGAGGTCACACAAGCCATTTCAGCTCTGACATTTTCTATCTTCAGATTGCTTGACTTTGCAACTGTAACATTCTTTTCAATTCTGAAGAGTGTTTAAGTGTATGTACGTAAATAAATAAGTATACAGGCAAATTACAGGCTTTGTTTTCTCCCTTAGGGGAGATCCTGGAGCACCCCAACACGGCTGGATGATAAGGTTGAATCTTTGGGGAAAGCTTGATTTAAAAGAAACAGAAAACAAGGAAAAGCAAGTATTTTGTACCTGAGGTTTCAGTGGTCACACATATGGCAGATATTTAAGAATTTCTGCTGCAAAGTTGCTTAGAAGTAAGTACTGTGCCATAAGCTACTGTGACACAAATGGATTTATAAAGGTTAGCTTCTGTCCTTTTAGGAAAAGCATGGCACAGGGCAAGGGCTACAGCTTGATCTGTTAAAGTAGCACTGATTTCTGTAATTCTCCAGGCCTAAGCAAGCAGAAAAAGTCCCTGGTTTGGTCCCATCTTCAGCACATAAGCAGTGGAAACTACTTTCTTTTTATCTGGAAAGTGTTTGATATGTGATAAAAGTTAGGAAGCACAGTGGAAGATCAGTAATGTGGTAGGTAGGATGGGTTGCTAAAAATATCTTAGTTCCATGTTATAAGAATATGGAAGGTCAAACTTCCAGTGAGGTAATTTTGAAGCATATTTTCATGTGTTTTCATAGTAGCAGGCAGTGAGGTACACTTAAGTTTAAGTATCACAACTGAAGTATTTGCAAAAGGTTCAGAACAGGGTAAGAGGTTTTTAAACAAGTTGTACTAGTTTTGGCTGGGATAGAGTTCGCTTTCTTCAGAGTAACTTGTATGGGGCTGTGTTTTGGATTCGTGATGAAAACAGCGTTGATAACACACCCATGTTTTAGTTGTTGCTGAGCAGTGCTTACACAGCGTCAAGGCCTTTGCTGCTTCTCACACTGCCCCACCAGCGTGTAGGCTGGGGGGGGTAGAAGTTGGGAGGGGACACAGCCAGGACAGCTGACCCCACTGGCCAAGGGGATATTTATTCCATTCCATACGACTTTGTGCTCAGCAATAAAAACTAGGGTGAGGGAGGGGGGTATTGCCAGAGCTGCCATTGCTCAGGGACTGGCTGGGTATCTGTACTGGGTTTGCATGGCAAGGTTGTGGTAGCAGGGGGGCTGCAGGGGTGGCTGAGGTTTCCCCTGTGTCCGAGAGAGCCAATACCAGCCAACTCCAAAACAAGCCCGCTGCCGGCCAAGGCCAAGCCCATCAGTGACAGTGGTATAACACAGTTATACCCATAAGAAGGGATAACATAGTTAAGAAGGGGGAAAAAAAACAACCCAGCACAGCAACTGCAGCCAGACAGAGAACATGTGAGAGAACAGCCCTGCAGACC
>NW_010561482.1:0-18915 GCF_000687285.1 Phaethon lepturus | reverse complement strand
AGCCGCTCGGGACAGCAAGGAGCAGACACGGGGGTTTCGGAGCGCGCCGAATGTCGCGCGCCTGCCTGGCTCCGGGCAGAGCCGCGCTGCGCCGGTGCGCTGTGATTTAATGCCCGCGCTTTGATTTAATGCCCACACTTTCTTAGCTGAAATTGCAAATGTGGTAATTTCCAGCCCTTGGAAAAAAGCACATTGTTGGCTTTATTTAAAACCAGGTTTGGGCTCTGAATTTTTTTTGTTCTTTGGGGTTTTTTTTTTCCTCTCCCTTTCTTGTTCTGTTTTGCAACTGCCTCCCATTGATTGTAAAAGAGGAGGTTAGAAGAGCTGGGTGTCCCACAGGGCGTAAGCTCCAGCACCGTTCCTGCACTAAGGCTGAAAAAGAAAAGCAACGCTTTTGATTGTCCTGAGAACATCAGGAGGGGAAAGGGGTGTTTCGTCCTCTCGCGGTGCCCTTCCCCACTTCAGGTCACAACTCGGTGCTTTAAATATTCCTCCCCGCGGTCCTGCTCTGTCGCCTGCCCTGCACCAGACCCCAGCACTTCGACACCCCCCGGTCCAGGGGAGCCCATGCTGGCCAGGTCATGCCTCCTTTTTTTTTTGGAAACAGTCTCTTCCTTACGTAAGGATGAGGTGTAAGAGCACCTTGGGAACCTCTCTGCTTTTTCAAAACCCCTTCAAAGCCTCCGCATCCCTCCTTGACCCAGCCAGGTAGGGGACACCTCAGCCGAGGTCCTCAGAAAGGTCCCCCATCCCTGCTCCAGGTCCCGAGGTGTCCCAGCTCCTAAATGCTCTGCACCGCCCGTCCCCCATAGCTCCGAGCCCTGGATCAGAGGCAGGAGACAGCCCTCGCGATGGAAAAGGGGTTTTGCACGTCTTTGCAGAATTAAGTACGAAACGAAACCACCTTTAAAGCTGTCGGTGGACATGGGTTCTGTAAGGGAGAACTCAAATTGTTTGCAGGTGACTTATGTTGGGAATGTTTTTATACTGGTGGTGTTAAATAAAGCTAGCAGGTGATTAAAACAGACTGCAGCATTTTCTTTTTTTTTTTTTTAATTCAAAAATCTGCCACCAGCGTGGTGAGGAGAGGGAATAGGGGCTACTGGGGAGCGAGGGCTGCCCCGTACCGAGGGGGAGGGAAGATTTAGGCGTGCCGCCGGTGCTGTGCTGGGAGGCTCCGTTAGCGAGGAGCAGTGAGGCGAAACGCGGCGGTTTGCTGCTGTCCCAGCACGAACCCGAGCAGCGTCCAGCTCTCCATGAGTCACCCACCGGTGCCGGAGCCTCGCTGGACCCCCCCGTCCCCGTCCCCTCCCGCCGCACCGGTCGCCCCCGTCCCAGCCCCGCACAGACGGGCAGGAGCAGACTGTGCCGGGCAGAAGCCACGTGTAAACGGGTGCATGGAGCCCCGTGCAGCGAGGGGGAAATGCAGCTGCAGCCTTTCCAGAGCTGCCAGCAAAAAGAAACCCTTACTCGTGCTCTTTTTGGAGGCACCTCAAACAGCCTCTAAGAAAAGAAACGACTTTGTCTCACAAATGCCAACCAGAAGCCTTTCTTGTCATCTTCTCACCGATTAAACTCCAAATCGGTGTAATCCTTTCTCATCCATCGTGTTTCCCAGGTACCTGCTCCCCTCCTGGCGCTGGTCAGCCCCTCTCATGGAAGGGAGAGGTTCCTCCGCGTGTCCTGCACCAGTGCCTCCAAAGCCACCCCGCTGGAGTTGCTGCATTCATTTACTCGGTCCCACAAATCACCTGGACTCCAGAACCAAATGTTCTGCATTGACGCATTTGTGTCACGGTCAGCAGAGGCACCACACTGGTGACATTGATGCCTTTTCAGCATTTGGGTCTATCTGCCTCCCAGAGCAGCGCAGTGTGTCCTGAGCACACCGTGCGCGCTGCGGCGAGCGTCTCTCCTTCCTCTGTCATCTGTCAAATATTTATAATTAGAATGCAATTAGTAAATAATATCTATTACCCCTGCTGAGACACGGGAGCCGCTTTGCATCAAGTACGTCCTTGTGGCAAGAACCGATGCAAACACAAGTGCAAAGGCAAACGCCGAAGCGCTCAAGGCAGAGGGATGATGCCTGGGAGATGGGAGTTTGGTTCCTGGCCCTGCTGCCGACTGCGTGGGGTTTTGGGAAGGCTCCCCTCCGCCCTCCTGGGGATGGCACGTCTCTTCTCCCATTTTTCATCACCTATTTTTAGACTGAGTTCTTCAGGGCAAAAAAAAAGCACAACCGGAGTGCAACCGGGCAGAGCTCTGGTTTCACAGGGGGGTGCGAGGCCACCACTGAGAGCTACTTGCATGGATATAAAAATAGTTTATAGATGTAACTCAATAGAAAGAGTGTTTGGGGCTCCAAAAATGATCTTAGCTGGTCAAAAACTGTCCAAAACCAGTCTATATGAGATGGATTTATTTTTACCCTGAAACTTAGGACAGAAGAAAAATGTTATGGTAACCAGCGCCTGGCATCAGAGCTGGTGTCTCCAGATTAAACAGGTTTTCTGCCTCTTAAAACGACAGCCTCCTTTTTTGAAATAATAATCACATTCAAGGAAGAAGGATATTTCTGTTTACAGAGTTGATTTATAAAGCTTGGCTTTTGTCCATGCAGGGAGCATGGGGAAAAAAAATAAAAAATTAGTTCTGCACACTGCTGAAGGCTTGCAGCAAATTAATAAGAAACTCTGTGTGTGATAGAGCAGCGAGTTCAGGGCATGCAGAGCTGGGGCCGTTACCGCAATGAAAGCAGTAAGAAATTAAACAATACTCAGCTAGAAAATGGACACACCTATGGTAAATTTAAGGGACATAAATTATCAGCTGGCAAAGCCACCGTTTTCTTTGCAGCCTTGGTGTGCAAAAAATTGGCCTGGTCTACAGGGAAGTGAATGTTCTTTCTAATCACTTAATTGATGAAGTGCCTTGGTTTTTAGGAGGGTGCTGACTTTGTGCTGCAGGAAGAGGAGCTTTGCCTACTTGGGAGCATGTGCTGGAGGATGAGCACCTATGGCCAGGAAAGGACACCCGGAGACATGTGGAGGATGAGCACCTATGGCCGGGAAAGGACACCCGGAGACATGTGGAGGATGAGCACCTATGGCCGGGAAAGGACACCCGGAGACATGTGGAGGATGAGCACCTATGGCCGGGAAAGGACACCCGGAGACATGTGGAGGATGAGCACCTATGGCCGGGAAAGGACACCCGGAGACACGTGGAGGATGAGCACCTATGGCCGGGAAAGGACACCCGGAGGCACGTGGAGGGTGAGCACCTATGGCCAGGAAAGGATGCCCAGAGACACGCGGCCACGTGCTGTTGCTCCAGGTAGCCAGTATTAGTGACCCAGTGCTGAAGGCGGGATGCGGTCCCCTGCGGCGTGCCGGGATGCTGGAGCCTCGGTGCTCTGCGTTTCCCTGCGTGGTCAGGCCACGGCCACAGCTCTGCTTGTGTGAAAAGGCGTTGGAAACCTCTCAGCCAGCATCCACAAGCACGCTCACCCTTTCTCCTTCTTTTAAGTGAAGGCGTATCTTTGATTTTTTTCCGCTTTCAAACACACACTATATAATGGCTGAAGTTATTTGAGTTGTAACCAGCTCTCTAAATGAAAAGGCATGTTTTATATGGATTTTTCCACTGCGCCGAGCTCAGTGAGAGTGATCTGTGTTTGCTGTCTCCTCCCGCTCGAGGCCAGGGCTCCGTGCCATGACAACGTCTGCACCACGTGGCAGAGACACACACGGATCATTCCTATGGAAACATTAAATATTAACCCAAGTTTCCTCCTGGCTTTCAGCTGGGGTGTCATTTTGGATCACGGCAGCCTCCCGGCACTCGCAAAATGCAGCCAGACCTCTGTGGCAGGTCGCCGGCAGCCCGACGGTGCCCCGGGAGCCGGCTGGCTGTGTGCGGAGGTAGGATAATGCAGAGGCTGTGCTGAACTCCAAAATGAAGTGGAAAAAGTGAAGAGCGGCTCTCTGTGCACTGCCAGGTCAGCCAGGCAGCCCAGGAAGAGTTTTCAAATCCTCTAAATTCAAAATTTAGAGTAATCCCCAACCGATCCAGTATCCAGTAATCCCCAACCGATAGTATGATTTACTGCAGTAAAATATATATATATGTGTGTATATATATATTTTTTTATATATATGGTCATGTGTGCGTGATGCTTTCAAGTGGCCAGTTGCACAAAGCCAAAAATAATTGCAAGCTGATTGGAATTTAAACAGCAGTGTGTGAATGATAATTGGGAGCCGCTTAAGAATCATTTACTAAATAGTGTGAAAGCTATGATCTCACAACAGAGTGAGAAGACATTTATGGCTAAAGCCTGGTTCTGAGGGGGACTGGAAGCTTTCTGGATGAGGAGAAACGCTGCGTGTAACAGGTAAGGAGGAGAAGCGGGTGGCATTGTCCAGGCTGCCGGAGCCTTCCAGGGCTGCTCACGCTGAGCAATATTTGCAAAGGAGAAACGAGGCGACCTGGATAAATATAGGTTAATGAGCCTTATGGGTTAATGAGCCTTAGGTGAACCTGTCAAAGTAGCAGAATCGCTGATGAGCTCTAATGAAGAGTTAATGGAGGGTAATGTGGCCAATGACCATCAGCCGGGACTGGTGGGAAACAGATCTCCTAGACCGAATTTCTGTTGTATATTACAAGTTTATTTGACGCAGGCATGCAGACTTTGGCAAAGCACTGGTCAAAACCTTTTAATTAAGAAATGAAAGTGAGACTAATTCAGGCTGGCACGGAGAGATGGGCGAGCACGTTTGCTGCAGCGTACTGGGGAGGGATGATCTCTCCTGCCGTCCGGGCTAACGGGGCACGATGCCACGCGGCCTGATCACGATGAAGCGGGTCAGCTTTGCCAGGAACCTGCTGAATAACCAAGTGGTGCTCGTAAAATTGGCTATAACTGCACTAAGCTGCAACATTGATTCATCGTTAAACCTCATCTACAAGCTGTCAAGCTTTAGGCATTTAAGGACCTGTTCTGAAATCGAAATTTGGAAATCCTGAAAGATTTGAATCTTGGTTTTGAGTTAAGCCTTTGTTAAATGGAAATGGGAGCTCACAGTGGTCATAAATAGCATATCCATCTCCCCTTGTATCCACCTTCCCTTTGCATAAAAAGCAGCTTTGTTTTGCTGAATAACCTCTTAGGCAGGACTTGGAGCATGAATTCGCTTTAAACCCTGGGTTTAGTGTCTTTAGCACTAGCTAATCTCCCCGGGCTTTAGGCGTGTGTTGAGAACGCTGTCTAAGCCCTTTCTGTGCATCACCTTTTGGGGAGAGGTTTGTAGCCGTTCTCACAGCTTCCGTCTGATGGTGGGAAGAGTGTTTGCTCAGGTCTGTGGCACACGTCGTCGACGTTTCACACCGAGAAACACAAAGGTGGCTTGACTCATTCTGTGCATTTTCTCACCCCCGCCCCGTTACTCCGAGTGCTCTTAGGCCATGGGCAGTGTTCCTGCCCACAAAGCTCAAGTCCCATTCCCCAGCTGCTTGGGACAGACTCTGGTCAGGCATAGCTGAGGTGACAGCATGGCCAATATCCCGTGGATTGGCTTGTCCCATCCGGGGTCGAGGGCCTGCATGGGCTCCCTGGCTGGGAGAGCTGCTGCGCCTTCCGAAACGGTCACCCCGCTATCCACATCGCACGTGCATTTCTGGAAACTGGATGAGCAAGTTAAGTGTGCAGTTGAGAGACACGTTATTTAAAAATCTAATCCGGTGACGGATCCAAATCAAAATATCTAAACCCAGGAAGAAGTCCTGGGCACAGCACGAGTGTTCGGTGTTCAGGTAGGTTTGTCACACTGACTGAATTTGTACAGAAACCAAAATGAGCTGAGGAGGAAAATATTTCTCTTTGTTGTTTTGTTTCCAGGACAAAAGAGAGTTTTGATTTTTCACACTCATTTCCTTTCCACTTTTTAGACTACTTGTAATTATATGGTGCTGAGCAAATAGACGGTGCTCTACCTTTTTGTAAATGACTTGGAAGTTTTCTTTAGTCCCTTGGTAAGGTTCACCTGGTATGTCATTCATCACGCCGCTGCTCTGCATTCCAGCAACTGGCTCATTTAATTTCCTAGGCTGAATGAAATAGCTTTACCATGCCTGCTTATACAGAAGTAATGATGGGTAGAACCCCGTGGCACATAATAATTGCTATTTTCCACAGAGAGATGCATGCATGTTCTCAGAATAATCTTTAAAAAGTTAAAACTCATGAGAGTGGGACAGGCTGTGGACAACAGTCAAAATGATGGAGGGTGGTTTTCTTCCCAGGTTCTTTTTTTAAATCTCTAGTTTTCAGCTTTAAAATGGTATTTGCAGGTTGAGTCCCTGGGCCGTGAGACACCACGCTCCCCCTCCCCACGCCGGGCAAGGGCAGCGGCAGGTCCCGTCTCTCCCTGGGGGCAAGAAGTGCCCACATCCACATCCCCAGGAGCTGCCTCAGCCTGTTCCGGGTCTGAGCCTCGAGCACGTTCATCCCCTCACAAAAACGTCAGTCTGAAACCCACCTTTCGCCGACGACTTCTCTGTCAGAAAAGGAAACTAAAAATAGATTGCAGTAATTTTTCAGCGGGGAGATAAATGCAAGGGATGGGTCCTGACAAGCCCTTCTGCCTGAGGGCTGAGCTCAACCCACCGGTTCCGGCAGCGCATTGACGTGCGTCGGTCACCCCCGCGCAATCCATACGCTGACATTTCGGGTCGACCTCGCAGACCTTTCCCCAGCACAAGGGAGCTCAGGCCGCCTTTGCCCGGGGGGTTTAGCCCCGCAGCCCACCCCTCCGTCCCCTCCGCTCCCCTGGCTGAGCCCGGGCAGCGTTTCTGCCCTTGGACGGCTTGGGGCTCCTGCAATCTCTGTTAAACGCTCCCGGCCCTCCCCGCTCCGGCTTCACACCCATTTCCTGTGCGGGGGCAGACAGGGCTGAAGCTTTCGGTGAGTTTTGATTCCCTGTGGCAGTTGCAGAAGCAGTGTGCAAGAGTTGGCTGAGATATCAATAAACTAAACCTGTCCCCTCCGCTCTTCTGAGAATTACTCTTCGTTTCTTAAATTGAAGCTGTTCTGTGAAGTCATAGGTTTTTGCTCTTAACATTTAAAGAATACCCAGGCAGAGAGTTTTCCAAGAGCAAGGACCTGTGGTTTAAAAGTGGGAGCAAAAATCACTCATCCGTGTGAGGGAATCAGAGATGAGGCGGTTTGATAATTAAATAAAAGAATTACAGAATGTGCTTTATAAGCAGATCCAATGCCAAAACTTTTGCTGCCCTCGTGTTACTCCTGAGCTGCCACAAACCCCGGGAAGAAAGTCTTTGCTTTTTAGAATGTAAGTGAAGGAAACAGAGAGAAAAATGTCCAGGCAAGTCAGGGGAGAGATGGGCACAGAAAGCTCAGGACAGCCCGGGCAGAGCGCGAGACGTCCCCCGCACGAGCCGCGCGCAGGTACAAGACCGTGAGATGCGCACGCGCCGGGCTCACATCAAGTGCAGAGCGAAGAGCACAGGCTTGAATCTCTCTCCCTGACATTTACTTTAATGCCTTCAGCCTTTCTTACCTGCCAAGGTATGAGTCCTCACATGGACACCTCATCCAGCTCCGCTGCCACGTCATTCACCGAGCCATGGACACATCGAACAGGAATCCATGTGCCCGTGGCAGCAGAGGGTGATGATTTCAGCTGGTCTGGTATAATTTGGGAGACCTCTTTTTTTTTTTTTTTTTTTGTATTTGGTCTCATTTTTAAGCAGATGCAGCATTGTCAATAGTGTCAGACCTGGATGGAAGAGGTCTCTGGCCATTCAGCTGGAGCAGTCTGCTCGGGTGGCCCCAGCACCAGGAGCAGCCACACAGATCTTTTTCCCATGCTGGCTGCCAGACTGAGGATCTCAGCTCAGCGCCCTGTCCCCGCAGCTAGCGGCGGCCAACAGCATCATTTTTCTTCTTGCGTCTGGAGAAAAAGAGGAAGGAAGGCCTGTAACGCTGATCTGCGGGAGCGCTTGACATTGACATATACCGTGAGTATTTTTAGCACCCAAGCGCACTTCTTCTTGGCCGCATCATGACACTTGAGACCGCTCCTACAACATCAGTATAAGGGTAATTGTTTTATGACGGGAGAGCAATGGCATAGAAAGGTTAAATGATTGTTCTCCGCCTGCGCAGCACGACAGCAGCAGACCTGGGAATAAATCTCAGGATCTCCCTGCACGTCCCCACCGCAGCCTCGGAGGCTGTCAGCAGCGCGGCGGTGGTTCAAGGGCTAGCTGCCACTCTCTAACGGGTCTAACGGAGACGCCTTTGTAAGGAAGGCAGGCAATGCATCAGCTCCATCACAGTGGCATTCCCAGTGCCCTTCCCAGCTTGGCCGGTGTAGCTCCCATCCATCATCAAATGCTTTTCAGCACTGTACTTCTGAAAGAGGCTGTAGTACCGTAACTTCTAGGCACGGTAGCAGCAGTTTCAGAGCAGGGTGAGGTGAGAGGTGGCAGAGAGCACCAGGAACACTCCACAGGGCAGGCACCTACTACAAGTCTAATAAACTTGCAAAATCAGTTGAGTTTTTGGCAGAAAAGGGCACTGAGCTGGAGCTTCTGTTCCCACCGGGCTCTAAGAGGGCCTATTAATAGCTGGAGAACTGATAAGAAGAAAAGCAGAGAGTTTTACTCACACAACTTGATATGGAGAAATTGGCCTTTGATGGGAATCCAGTGCTGTGAAATGTTTCTGGGAACGGCAATGATCCCTGTTCAGGATCTCTCAGGTTAATGACTTCCAGGCTGGTTCGAACGGGGTCCCTGTGACGATTGGGGATTGTTTTCTGCTTGGCCATAGCATAAGAGCAAAGCTGCTGCCAATGCTTACCGACGTCATTGTGACTGAAGGCCTCCTATGGACTGCCCGTGCATTTTAAAATCCTATTCTTGCACAACGACCAGGGATCAAATGAGCAATTGCGGCAAAGATGCTTCTGTGCTGAGCCTACCTCTTCCTTTGTTAAACAACAATCACGTCTCTCTGCTTTGACATCTCACTGTTGGCCACGGAACAAACCCATAGGATGAAGACAAAGCTGTCCATTAGCATGGCCAGGAAGCAAAGTCTACGGCTGATCTTAGTGATGCTCGGCATTAGGCTGGGTTCCTGTCTCAGGGCGGCCAGCGCTGATACGGAAGCGCAAAGAGGAGAAAGTATCTGCCGGGGGCATGATGTGGAGCACAGACCAAACCAGAGCAGATCTGCCCAACCACAAACAGCAATTGCCAGCAGACAGATGTTTGTCTGGTCTTAAATTACATTGCCTGCACGCCTGGAAAAGATGCTGTCTTATAAATAGCAGTGCTTCAATCCCCTATGGCTTTGCATATTCAGGTCCCACCGTAAGGTGTACGGGTGTTAGACAAAACTAGCTGGAAACGGGCTGTGGGTGTAAAGTCTCTGGGGGTGTCTGGCAGTGGGGTGTCTTGAGCTTCTTCATGGGAAGCTTATGGTGGTGAGACGGGGAGTGATACATCCTTTCTGTTCTGCGCTGCACAGAAGGAGAAACCCTGGGAAAGCACCATGTTTCTGGCTGGAAAAAAGGGTTGTAAGATTTTTGTCCTTGAAATGTTTCATCAAGAGTCCACATTCTCCGTGCGGAGCAGACATTTGCCACGAATATACAGAGAATCCAGGCTGTAGAGCAGCATTTCCCCCACTCCAGCGCTGCCTTCATTTCCTGGGCAGGATCTCCGAGACCTTCAGCTGAGTAACGGCCCCGAAGAGACGGCAAGCGTCGAGCGCTCATTGCAGACTAAAACCCAAGCAGAGCCGGATTCCCAGCCCCGGGTGGTGCTGCCAGGGAATGTCCCCCGGGACAGGGCGCGGCGGACCCCGCGCAGTGCCGCGTCTCCTCGGCTTCCACTCGCGGAGCAGGGCTCCCGACTCGCAGGGTCAGCCTCTCCCGCTGTGAGGTCCACTTACTCCCAGCGTCAAACCCCTGACGAACAGCGACCCAGAACTTCATCTCCGGCTTTTTTTAGGAGGGGGACGATGGAGCTGCGCTGATGCAGCCGACTCGCGCAAGAAGAGAACCAGGCAGGAAAACGAATGTCACCTAACTTTTTGGGGAGAAGGAGGGGGACAGCCAGTGCGACTCACCCATGGACTAACCTGAAACGTTCTGCTTTACAATTTAATGTGATGGAAAGCTGCAATTAGCTCTAATTAAGGCAGCCTCATTGCCTTGCCGAGATCAGAGCTGCTGTCAGTTCCATTTTCTTACCTCTCCACAACACTGACACGCTGCAATTCATCAGATTAATACTCCCGGCACGGAGTACTCCCCATGTAACACCCATGAATGGGCGCTGAGGATTTATTACTAATATGCTGTGGTGGGGCCCAGAGGCACCCCCGGCACCAGGCTCCCTTGGATCGGGGGTATATTTATTCAGGGTAAAAAGTCAGAGCGTAGAGGCTGCAGATGCGGGATGTGCCCAGGGTGACAGTTGGGATAAATCCACCTTCCTGTGATTTACAGGTAGTGATAGTGATGGACCCATTAGAGCACAGAGCCAGTTGCCTCCAGGCGTTGCAAACTGAGTATCGTCCGCTGCTGTACGTCCTGAAGAGCCTCAGTGACATTTCTGGGCTGCGTCTCAGAAAACAGCTAATAAATGGATAAAACCCAGAAGTTATTATAAAGCATGTCTCATAAATTTTTGTCTCAGTCCATGAGCATCACTGGGCTTCCTGGAAAGAGATTTAAGACCCTTTTCACATCCTTTCTTATGCTGATCTCTTTGCAAACTATTTCATGTGCAGATAAGGCATGTAACCTGCACGTCTGCCTTAGGATGAGTGAGCGTTTCTCTCCGGCGTGTGATAACAGCCGGGGCAGCTCTGCTCTGCATGCAGCGCAGCCGTGAGCAAAGTGAATCATTCTCATCTGCGATGCGCGGTATTCAATGAGCAGAGATGCTCTATTCTTGCAATTAAATGTAATTTCTCTGTTGCCCTAGCGAATACAGAACCTTACCTCATTAGTGCCGCCAGTCTTTTACTGATGCCAGGACAGCATTTTATTACAGCTGTGTTGCACAGGATACTGAGTCAAGACTTCTGCCATTTTGGATCGTGTTATTAACTAAAAAAATCTCTGTTACAATGGATGGATTCACGTCAGCAGATATCTTGAATCTTTTCCTGAAATCAATCATCTTCAGGGATAAATACAGCTCTTGTTATGAGACTGTCGAAGGCTCTGACAATGCCCAGTATCTGTCTGCACACTTTTGGGCTTGGCCGGGAGCTGGATTCCCCCACGCAAGAAATTCCACCCCATTTTACTTCTTATTTTGAAGCAGAAAGGAATGAAACATAAAGGAATGTTGTGATTCAAATGCAATGCTTTATGTGAGTTTCGAACTTCAGAAAACGACAGAATAATAGAATCATAGAGTCATCGAATCATGGGTTTGGGTTGGAAGAGACCTTTAAAGATCATCTGGTCCAACCCCTCTGCAATGAGCGGGGACATCTTCAACCAGATCACTAGTTCAGAGCCCCGTCCAGCCTGACCTTGAACGTTTCCAGGGATGAATATTGGTGCATAGAAGGAAATAATTTCATTTCAAAATGATAAGAAATGCACGCATTCCCTCCTGGGAGGGTCAGAAGAGGACATTTTGTCATGGGGTGGCTTTCTCATCACCTTCGCAGAGCAATGCCAGGACTTGGGGAAAGGGTCCCGGGTGCCAGGCAGCACAAGGAGCTCGGTGGTGACCAAGGCACTCGGCTCCATAAAGGTAGTTTTTTTGATGTTTATCCACCTCCCATCTGCAGAGAGATGTGAACAGCAGCGGGATAACTAGACGAGACCCAACCATTGCACGTCATTGCGGTTAATGGCTTATTGATGGGATTACAGCTTTTCTTTCCATCATTAAGGTGTGAGATCTGGTTTTAGATTTTTACTAATTTGTTTGTTCGTAACTGTTCAATAGATCTTTTCTGCAAACATGTTTCAGTCCCTGGGTTGTTCACAAACCTGTTTGCTCAATGTGTTCCTGTTCACTTAATGAATTCCAGCTGTTCATTAGTATACCTATCACATGATATTACTTCTGTTTCCTGAATGGATGCAATAAAATAGATACATTAAATAAAAAGTAAATTAAACAAAAAATGAAGGGTGGAGGGAAAAAAGTCTCATCGATATTTGCAGGAAGAAGAAGTGGAAAACACCTGGACTTTGTGCTGAAGAGGGCAACCTTTCCCCTGCGGAGGCAGAGCAGTGGAGCAGCGGCAAGGCAGTAGCAGCCACATATAGTGCATCAACCATGGTCCAGAGCCGTAACCCTGAGCCATGATGAGTCAAAAACACCGGAAAGCGACAAAGGTTCAGTGTTCACACCTCTAGCTGAAGCTAAACCTGCTCTGCATAGCTTATTTCACCCTGCACTCTCATCCTCACCATATAAACCTCAATCACAGTGTAAAGCGTGTATCTCAAGCAGAGCAGAACGGAAAGCAGATTTCCTATTTCCCCAAGGAGCTGTTAGGAGGATTTCCAAGTGGTTTTCCATCCTGAACCTGAGAGAGGATGGAAAATCTCAATTTTTTGTGAACTGGGATCAATGAACTTTCTAATTTTGGATTGGCTGACAAGCTGTATTGATTTTAGTGTTATTTTTGTTTCCCTAGAAAATTACTTCTATTCCACAATGGAAATTAATTCAGTTAGGGGGGAAAAAAAAAGACCCAACATTCC
This sequence comes from Phaethon lepturus, assembly GCF_000687285.1. Classification (NCBI taxonomy): domain Eukaryota; kingdom Metazoa; phylum Chordata; class Aves; order Phaethontiformes; family Phaethontidae; genus Phaethon; species Phaethon lepturus. The sequence goes on along the minus strand of NW_010561482.1, from coordinate 6,133 downwards.
TCCTTTCCCAGGTGCCATTCTGTCTGCTTTGACAGGTCAGTCACATTTTCTCCCTCGGGAATTTTTAAAAATGGGATATTTATGGACACAGATTCTGAATCCTACGGTGCAATCTACGTTGGCAAATTTAATTTTGCAATAAAGATTTTGTAAATTAAATGAACCTATTCAAATACCAAAAGGTACCTGGTGGATGTGGGATTCATCCCAGCTCAGTGGAGCCACCCATATCCCAGTCAGGATAACCGGGGCTGCAGACTGGGGAGTATTACAGCAGGAGCTGTCACGTTTGGGCCCTCTCGCACAAACGTGTTTGGAATATATTTTCAGTTCCTCAGTGCCCCTTGTAATAGAATCAGATAAACACGGGGAAGGTGCAGCGATATTCAGGCGACGCGAAGTTCTGTGATTACAGCAGATCTTTCAGCTCCTCTGAGCTCGCTGACAGTGACTTATTTCTGTATTTGTAAGTGCTGCTGTTTATGGTGGAGGAGTTCACAGGGCAATAAACAGGATAAAAAGCCAGGCTGAAGAATTTGATTACTGTAGAATGTATTTATTTCAAGTATACCAGTTATTTCTATTATGGGACGTTTTAGAAATAATTCTGCGTCTTGAAGTAGTTTAAAGAAGATTCATTTTCCAAGGAAAAAAGCCTTTCTCAAATCCATTTTATCTGCTTCTCAGACAAAGTGTGAAATTAGGAGCTCATCCTAAAATCACTGAAATCAAAGGCGGGTCTTTCCCTTGACGTTGGAGGGTTATAAATCAAATTGGATGTGAGTAGCTGAGCAGTACTGTTGTAATGGGTAGCTGGTGCGTGGGGCTGAAGATGCGCAGTACTGATAAACATATGGGCGTCATCCGAGCAAAGACTGAGTTTCGCTAGGCTGGATGGTGGAGATGCCACCTGAGAGCTTCAGACTTCACCCAAGATGTTTCTGGATCAAGGTTATTTTTCCAAACCTGGTCCCTTGTTGTACTTTCTGCCTAGCTTTATGACCAGAAACCTTGAAAAGTGGGGTAAAAGGGGACAAAATGGACAAAAGCTCTTCTTTTAATCTGAAAAGGGAAAATATGAGGGCACACCCCATACTCTGGAAGGTGACAGTAGCATCTCCACCTGGATCCAAAAGACACCAGTTGTCCCCACCCCTAGAAAAATCCAAGAAAGTAATTTTTCAGGCTTCCTTATAGTTTCTAGCTGGTTGCAGGAGGCTGATGCTGAGACCACTTGGGCTGTAATCCTACAGGTGGGTGCCCCATGGGCTCTTCCCAGGGCTATTGTAGAGCCCACACCTGAGCTGGCTGCTCAGGGTGTCCGTTCCCAGAGAGGGCTGGAAGGTGCTGAATGTATGCACCAGGAAAAAAAAGCTCTCGGGCTTTTCCATCCCTGTTTCTGCATCATGATCCCTGCTGAGGACACTCCTCAGGGGTTTCCCACAGATCTCGGGACTGTGCTCTCCTGTGTCTGCTGCCAGGGAGCAATATTGACTGTATCTGAGGGGTTTGAGCCCAAAATCAACAATAGCTGAGCCACAAGACCGATCCATTGGGATCCTACTGCTCACAAGGGTTACTGATGACTCACAACAAAATTTTTTTGCATTTCAGTTACAACCTTCTGTTCCAAATACAAAACTCTTGCTAGTTTCTGTCGAATTTATGAGGTTTTTTTGTTTGCATTCCCAACGCTAGTCCTGAAAAGAGTTGGTGCTTTATCAGAAACCCTCATTACTGCACATGGACTAAAATTTCCCCAGATTTCTTATTCTTTTTGATTCTCTGCTCTATTGTTCTTTATGACCCTTTTGCTCAGTCTATTCAGTGTACTTGTTTTTCAGCAGCTGCCTGGAAATATTCACAAAGAAACCACAAAAAAACCTCAGTGCATCAAAGAACAACTTCTATGGAGTATTTGAGAAAGAAAATAGAAATAAAATAATTAAGAGGTGGCAATTAATAAAACATAGAAATTATCTTCCTGCTAAATGGTTTTAAATTACATTTTAGAAAGTGAAAAACAGGGTGGCCTTCGCTGTAATCATTTACCTGATGGAATTGATTATTTTGTGTACATAATCAGATCACTGTTGCTGCTGCTGCAGCAGAGGTAATTCTAGCTGCCTGTCAAGGAAAAAAGCTACAATTACTTTGCTACTGCTGCGGCTGTCCTGTTCTATATGTCTAAGAGATATTTAAGGCCTAAGAGATCCTATTTAAGCAGGTCATAATAATTGCTATTGCCTGGAAGGGCCATCCGGGCTAGGTCCGTAACGACGATGGTGTTTCGGATCCTCTTGCATATCTAAGGGGTTGGTAAAAATGTTTTCCTGGGGCAGCAGCAATCCACGGTACTGATTCCGCCACCCCAGCCCCTTTGGGTTTACCCACATTGTCGCTGCTGATGTACCGCAAGACCCCAGGCGTGCGCCGGTATGGACACGGGCAGCTCACTCTCCGTTTGGGTCTGTGGTCCTTGTACAGTGTGAGGCTCCTGTTGTATCTCACCTTCAAAATTAGCCCACTGCTACTGTGCCAAAGACCTTGCTTCTCTTAAGGGAGATGCAGGGTTTGGTCTCAGGTTGGAATCTTGCGCCTTTGAAGTCGGTTTATAGCATTGGTCCTCAACAGCTGAGACCTGCCTTGTGATGCTCTGGCCCCAGATTATCAGGGATGCATCTACTGAAGGCATCACCTCCCACATCAGTGTGTATTAATTATCTCCTCCAGCTGAACACCCCACATTCAATAAACACCAGTTTTGAAATACATCCCTGTGAGGCTCAGCTTGATCAGAAAGGGCGGGATACCGAAATAGGAGGGAGCGTCTCATTTCGAGGATGTGTTCACGTGGGAATGCACAGGGGAAGCCCAGGGGGTAAACGCCACGGTTAAACTTGTGCCAAGCTGTTTTCTTAATAAGACCTAAAGTCTCCCTTTCTTGATCCAGTGGTTTAAGTTAGTGTCTGAGTTTAACTGATCAAAGGACAAAGTGAAGCCGAGTAGGATCATATTTACTGGTGGAATCACAGAATCACAGAATCATTAAGTTGGAAAATACCTTTAAGATCATCAAGTCCAACCATCAACCCAACACCACCATGCCCACTAATCCATGTCCCAAAGTGCCACGTCTACACGTTTTTTGGACACTTCCAGTGATGGTGACTCCACCACCTCCCTGGGCAGCCTGTGCCAATGCCTGACCACCCTCTCGGTGAAGAAATTTTTCCTAATATCCAATCTAAACCTCCCCTGGTGCAACTTGAGATCATTTCCTCTCATCCTATCGCTGGTTATTTGGGAGAAGACCAACACCCTCATCACCACAACCCCCTTTCAGGCAGTTGTAGAGAGCGATGAGGGCTCCCCTCAGCCTCCTCTTCTCCAGACTGAACACCCCCAGTTCCCTCAGCCGCTCCTCTAAGACTTGTGCTCCAGACCCCTCACCAGCTCCGTTGCCCTTCTCTGGACACGCTCCAGTAGCTCAACGTCCTTCTTAGAGTGAGGGGCCCAATCTATTGGAAGGACCGATCTATTAAATCTGATAGATTTAGAGATAAAATGACTGCTTTTTTCGCAAAGAAAACACAGTCATTCATTGATTATGTTTAATTTGCTAATGCATTTTCTCTTTCCTCAAAAGCTCTAAAATTATTTCTCAAGAGCTGCCGTCACTGCTACACTGTACGTTCCCCTCTCCTTTTCTCCAGTTAGTGCGTACTTCAAATCTGCTCCTAAAATATTGATATGCAAAACTGCCCTTACAGCAGACCCCATGTAACGGGCTCTGCGCAACAAAGTGCAGACCCTGGCTACAAAACCTGGATTAAGGCACCTCACTAAAAGTATTTTCATTATTAGGGAGAAGAACAATATTTGGATTAGCCTTCAGGCTTGGTGTGAGTGTAAGGAGAATAATTGCAGATAGTCAATTTATTCAAACTTAATTCCTATTCTTAAATATTCCCAAATCTATAGAAGTCTCCCTTGAAGAAGCACAGGAGAGATTATTTCCAATGGTCTGACAAAGAGGAAGAGCTTGTAGCAAAGTGCAAGTCTGCTAGTTCTGGCTTAAAAATTAGGGGAAGCCAAAGTGGCCCTGAGAGCTGAGATGGTGCCCGTTGTTCCTCCAGCCCTTCACCTTGCCCCGGGCACCAGCCGTGAGCTCTGCCCTCCCAGCTAACACTAACCTCGTGCAACGGAAAAGCACATACGTGACGTGAAAATTCATTCCCCTGGCTGCCACCTTGCAAGGAAATCCCTTTTTTCCCCTTCTTTGGGACGGCGTGATTTAGGGTTGGATGGGGGCTTGCCCGAAGGGTGGGAGCCGTCCTCCAGGGCAGATTCACGTGTTGCTCCAGTGGTTCCCGTCTCCCTGAAGCAGCTTGCAAGTCCTGCCCTTGCCACGTGGCGGGACTTTTCCTGCCCAGCGCTTCCCCACCCCTGCCTGCCCCGTTTGCCAGCGTAGGCAGGTTGCTGGTCCTCCGAAACCTCCCCAGCTTGCACAGGCAGCCAAACCCAGGACCCCGGCCGGCAGCTTCCCAGCTCCATCACAAGCCTGGGAGGACAACGCTGCTCTCACCCCAGGGCCGGTCCTCGGGATGCTCTCAACTCTTCATCAACAACATGGCAGCTTCTTGCAGGTTGAAGCATCGTTGCTCAAACTCCTGACAATGGCTCACAAAACGTGCAGGTCCAGCCGCACCGTGCAACGTGTTCCCCGTGGTGGTGAGCACCCGTGGGCTTCACGGAGCCGCTGTTGGGACGGCATCAGCAAAGGCTCAGGGATCGGGTGGAGAAGCCTCCAAGCACCCGCTTCAGACTTCAGCCAACTGGTACCGTGGTAAGTCAAAGCACCTTCGTTAAACGCTTCCCCCCGGGAGCCTGTTTTTGCTATATTGAGCCCGAACGAAGGGCTCAAGCACCACTCTGATGCAAGGGGTTCCTGCTGCCGTTGCAGCCTTTGCTGCGAAGAGCTCCTGCTCTCAGTGAAAGGAAAGCAGGGAGGGAAAGCGACCAGATGGCAAGATTTGTCTGTGGCTCCAAAAGTGGTGATTAGCAGAACCAGGAGAGCCCCGGTCCCTTGACCCCCATCCCGAAGCTGCTCACACCTACGGCTGCGCAGGGTTTTCCAGCGCGTGGCCAATTTGTTGTTACTTTTCCTGTTTGACTTTTTTATTATGCCAGCTCAAAGCTTCTCTCTCTTGCTGATCCAGTCTAAAATAATTATTATAATCTGAAAAATTGTGTCTGTCTTCCTGGGAATTAAATATTTAAACTCTCAGACAAATGGGCCTTGCTTATTTCTGTTAAATGTTCGTGCTCTCAAATGTCACAGTAAGTTAAATGTACCTTGAAAAATAATCTCATTTCTGGTTACTTTACTTTTGATTCCTTTTTACCTCCATATAAATTACCCACACTAATTCAATCAGAGAGTTTGACACCGCAGCTCCCTGGGTGGACAGCTGGGAAAACAACTGTCACCTCTGATAGGAAAAAAATGAGAATGGTTTGGTGAGAAAAGCCGAAGGGGGTGAACACCTCCCTTTGGGTGACACACCGACCCCGCGATGCTTCTCAGGCTTCCTCGCATCATTGCCATTTTGTTATGAGCATCTTCTCCACTGGGGAGTTAACCTCTCGCCGCCAAAGGACTTGCAGAAATGTCAGCACATTACAGTGTTCCAGAAGACAGAATAGTTAGGGATATGCTCTTTGGGTTTTGCTTTTGTAATTTAATGAGGAAAATTGAAGGTCGCATGTTGTAAAGTCAGTTAGGCTGTGCCCACTGCAGCAGCTCTGCGGGTTTTCGCAGTTGCACGATGGCGAGGGCTGGCTGAAAGCTGCCGAGCCCCAGCCGTGAACCTGCTAACGGGGCTGGGAGAAACCTCCGCAAGTCACTGCAGTCACTGCCGCAAGCTGTGACGTCACGGCCCTGAAGGGGCTAAAGAGGTACTGGCACAGCCTGAAAGCCTGTGCGAGATTTGACTTCCGAATCCTTTCATAAACCACGGGTGGAAAGTCTCTAGTTCAGTGAAAACTGGCATGTGAATAGGATAGGGGAGGATAGGATGGGATGGAATGGGATAGGATAGGACAGGATGGGATGGGATGGGATGGGATG
>NW_010561481.1:0-5050 GCF_000687285.1 Phaethon lepturus | reverse complement strand
CGGTGCCGGCTGGTCTGGATGGCGCCGGAGCAACGTGTTTGCGTGGGCCGTGGGCTGCCACCATTTCTGCTGGCGGCACCGGAGCTCCTCTGGCTGCTCACTTCAGGAGGGGGCCTGGCCAAAGGCCCCTGGGGCCAGGCCCGGGGGTCACACTGTCCCCCAGCTGAACCGAGCAGCGTTTACTGCAGACCTGCTCTGGAGCCTCCCTGGTACGGGGGTGGGACGAGTTGACCAGCCAGAAACCCCAAATATGCCCCTGAGCTGCTCTCGGTGCCACGGGGATGCTGCGGGTCTGACGGGAGGATGGGAGGCTGATGAGGGCCGTGGTCCTCTGCGTGGTGCGGAGGCTGTTCAGGGAATTTCGTTTTATTTGTGGAAAGTTAGATATAAGGGCCAGTGAAAGCAGATGCTCTGTCCTTCCTGTACAAGAAATTACTGGTTTTGGCATATTTTTTGCCATAATGAATGGATAGTTGTGTCTATTGCATTCTGCCTTTAATAATCCGAGAATGATAATGATTTAGACAAAAACAACAGAAAAAGCATTTTGCCTTCCATGAAGGAAAGTGAACAAACAATGAAACTAGCCTCACTGCCACTTCTCCCACTGCACGTTTTTGTACAAAGTTTTGTTCCATTTCATCTCTGAAAGACTTAAAACATTAAATCCAGCGATGTTACCTGATGTCTCAAAAAATTACTGGACTATTTCTGTTTATATTTTGTTGCGTGTTTATTTTTTGTCTCGAACGTTCCCCCGGATTCTCCAGCTTAGACGAGTCTCACTTGCATGAATTCATAGACAAGGCGGTGTGTGAGCATCCCCTTCCCCAGCACCCCAGGGTGACCCCCACCCCGTTCCCACAGAGAGGCAGACACCTCTTCATGGCTGAAGCACATGGTGTTTATTTGGCAATTAGAGACCAGCAGAACCAGAGGATGTTTCCCCGAGAGCAGGGAGCATCTCCAGGCCCCGACACCTGTGGGAGGCTCAGTGGTACTCGTGGGCCAGCGCGTGGGCCACCACACGGACCATCTTCTGCCAGGCAGACTGGCAGGCAGGGGTGAAGTCCTTGCCAAAGTGGGCGGCCAGGACAATGATGAGGATGTCACCCAGGAGCTGGCAATGGAAGGAGGAGAAACCATCAGCCCGGTGCTGCCCACCGTGCCCCCCCTGGCCCCCGTATTCGCACAGGGACACTGGTTATTGGGGAACTGATTGCAAAGCAGGAGCGGATTTATCACAGCCCCGTGCAGAGCTCCGGGCTCCTTGCACAGCTTGCATCGCTGGCACTCACCAGGAGGCCTGGATGTGCTGGATCCTCCTCCCCAGACACCTTCCTTTGCCTGCTGTGCAGTGTCCTCCCTCTGCTTCAACAGGGTTCATCCTTTCCTTTCGTATCCCTCCCCACCCTTGCTTTCTCTTGGCTCAGGTCCCCCCCTGCTGAAGCAGCTGTATTTATATTCTCTCCTGGTTTAACCACTCCATCATAGCCAAGCTCAGCTCTTTCCTCCAAACTCAGTCTCGGTTTCTTCCCTTCTGGTCTCTGGCTGCTCCAAGCCAATGTTGCTTCCTACCGGCGTGTATTTGACTCTGCCTTTCATCCCCATCCACCTCGCCTGCCTGAGTCCCTACTGTCACAGATCCTAGCCCCGTAACTCCTCTCTGGTCTCCCCAAATATGCCTATAGGGCAACCTCAGGGTTCCTCTCTAGGTCTGCCAGATACCTCAGAGGCCCCTAACCCCCCCCTCCAGAGAGCAGAAACCTCTGTCCAGTTGAGACTGGAGTCTCAGCATGGCTCACCCTGAAGTTCTCAGGGTCCACGTGCAGCTTCTCACAGTGCAGTTTGCTCAGCTGAGCAAAACATTTCTTGATGTTGTCCAGGTTCTTGACGGCTTCCCCAAAGGAGGTGAGCACTTTCTTGCCGTGGGCATGGACCATGTGGTTGCCGAGGATGGCAGTGGGGCTGGAGAGGTTCCCGAAGGAGGCGAAGAACCTCTGGGTCCAGGGGTAGACAATCAGCAGCCTGGGGAGAGATGGAGGGACGCAAGCAGACACAGACACATTAAAGCTCCCAAATGCAATTGCCATGTCTTTATCCCAGGTGCCGCTGAGCAGATGCCTAGGAGCTGGACCTACCTGGCCAGGGCCTCGGCACCGCATTCGGCCACATTGACCTTGCCCCAGACGCTGATGATGAGCTGCTTCTCCTCGGCTGACCAGTGCACCATGGTGGCGGGCGGAGGGTTTGCCTGGGGCTTCCCTGAACAATGACGAGGACGTAGAGCCGAAGTCTGCCCCAGGGATTTTTATACACTAGTAACGGCTTGTCCTAATCTCAGTTCACGTACCTATTGGTTGGGGCTGGGGAGGGAGCTGGGCTGCACAAGGAAAGATAGCGATTTTGGATGCTGTCCAAGGGGAAAAGAGGCCCTTTCCCCCCTCTGCCTTTGACTGGACAAGCATCATCTCATACCCATGCACTTGTGTTCGCACTTGTGTTCGCAGCCCCGCGTGCAGGTGGAGCTGCCTGCACGGCTGCTCCCCGGCTGTGCGTTTCCACTACTGAGGAGGCAGCTGGAGGCTGGGGCTGAACACGTGGTGCAGACCTAGGAAGGCAGGCAGTGACGTTCAAAGAGTTCGCAGTCTCTGCCCTGACCATGTGTTCAGGCTCTTAATGGTGCACTGGTGCCCTGCACCCCTGGGATTCGTCCTGGACAGCTTGAGGCAGCCCAGCTCGAAGGACCAGAGGCTTACTGGCAAAAAGGGGTTGAATGATCACTCCCACTGGCAAAAAGGGGTTGAATGATCACTCCCAAATCTAGGCCCCATTCTTTAAATGCAAGACCCTCCTTTCTTGTCTGTCCTAGCAAAGAGCTTCAGTGTGGTTGTCCATCATCATTGTCTGCCATAGCATCAGAATCATTTAGGTTGGAAAGGACCTTTAAGACCATTAAGTCCATCGTTATTGTCCATGCTGTTCTGAGCCCAAGGACTGCTGTTTCCCATCTCTAGTGCAATTCCCAGTCATCAGAGAAAGTGGATCCACCTCGAAGGCACGACTCTGAGTTACGCGTCTCAAGAGCACAGTGTTGCCCCTAGCCTTAGTCCTATGAGGAGTACAAGCCGGACATGTCACCCATACGGACAGTCAGTCCCACCTGATGCCAGCAGGAATCTAGGACCGGGCTCTACTGTGCAACACCAGTCCAATGTTAATTTTATCTGCTGGCCCTCCAGGACGAGGACAACACAGCATTCATTTTATTTTAGAATTTGAATGCCCCATTACTTACTGTATGGGGCTGATGACTGTCAGTCTAATAACTGGGTGGCTTTGAGGCACAATTCTGAGCCTAACCAAATCAGAAATGGAGCGTGTATCAAATAAAAGGCAGAACAAGATAGGGAACCACGTTTATTTTTTCTGACGGCTGGTAGAATTATGCAATAAAACCTTGTCGGCATGGCAAAAGTTGGATGGTTTTGCAATATCAGGCACTAACACTGACAAAGTCTTGAGTGCCCACACTGCTTACACCGGAAAAAAGAGTTCTTTTGGTATACAGCATACCTCATACCCCCCAAAAAATAAGATGTCCTGGCAAAGCAGCGTTTCTACTGTCTTGATCAGATTGCTTGTTTTTGTAAAATAATTCACCCTTAAGAAACAGCCTTGCAGGGATGATCTCTCACTGAGTGCACAAGGAAGTCTGTCCTCTTGTCTTCTTCTTGGCAACCGTCTTTACAAATCTGAAGAGCACTATCTTGTCTCTTATCTGCCAGCTCTAAATAAAACTGTCAATAAGTTCTTCCAGCCTTACTTCTGGTCATTACTCCCTGCAGCTACTATATCTTTGAAAGTTGTGACTTTTTTCCACCCTCCTACTTGACAGAGCATCTCGATCCAAAGTGTTTCCTACTAACAGGGGAGGCTGTCAAAGAAGAGAAGTATTCTTACTAGTATAATTTTGTAAACAGGGTCCTGATGCACTGTAGGATGCATTGATGCACTTAAAATCATGCAAGAGGTCAGGTACTGCGCTCTGCCTTCAGCTGTAACTGTTGACCTGACCTTAAACTAAATTACCTAATTGCAGCTCCAGTTCTGCTACATGTGCAAATTGGTTCATGCGTGTGCTTTCTCAGTGAACATAGGCATAAGAAATGAGGAGGCTGTAACGTCAGTAAACTGCTCTGCAGACACAGCTTCTATATTCTTTATTAGCAGATTGGCCTGGTGAACTGGCAGCATCAGTCCTGCGGTACCTCGGCACTCGGGCAGCTTGGATGCACCGTTCCATGAGGGCAGTTTCGAATGCCCATCCCAGGCATGAGGTGAGATGCTAAACCAAGAGAAGCAGCAAAGTATGAACAACTCCTTGGGCTTGCTGAGCTTCGCCTTACCTTTCCTTCTCCTTCAGCCCTGTCCCTTCCAGCCTATGTGGCTCCTCCTTGCTCACTGCTGTGTGCAGCACCATCTCCCGAGCTCACGGTGTCCCTGCCGGAGAACATCGTCCTGTCCTGGCAAGTGATTCCTTCAAAGTGCTTTTCACATCATCTCCAGAAATTGCATTAGTGCCACAGGGCAGTTATCAGCTGACAGAAGGAAAAAGCATGAGATTAAACTCCCCGTGAAAGACTTGCAAGGGCTTTTTAGTTTTAAGATTAGCCAGCCACAAAGACATTTTAAGGTAACCTGCTATGTTGGGCAGGCCCAGAGGCTGTTTACAACAGTCAGGCAGCAGTCCATAACGCCGTCAGAGGCAAGAGATCACAGTCAAGCAGATACAGCCCCGAAGGCATCTGCAAGGATGGCAGGGTGATCCCAGCCAGGACACCACGAGCATTCGCTGTAAGCAGCCCTGTACGCTGTGAGACGGCAGAGAGGCACTTGGCAAAAAACAAAGACAGTCCCAGCCCTGTTCTCTGCCTGGGGCTTCTCCAGGGGATCCATCCATGTCATCTGTTTTCACAAGGAGGAGCTCATTTTAAGCACATTTTAAGCCTCTAACATATCTCCTCAGTTTCATTTAATATAAAAGCCA
>NW_010561480.1:11599-14499 GCF_000687285.1 Phaethon lepturus | reverse complement strand
GGTCCTTAACTGTTTCCTGATGGATTATGAGCTTATTGTGCTCTCCACCCATGTCTTCCAGCTCAAGGGGCTGAATACCCTGCAGATACCTGGACTGGCTATCAAAGACTGAGGCAAAGAAGGCATTAAGTACCTCAACCTTGTCCTCATCCTTGGAGACAATGTTCCCCACCATATCCAGTAAGGGATGGAGATTCTCTTTGCCTCTCTTTTTGTTGTTAATGAATTTGTAGAAGCATTTTTTGTTATCCTTTACGACTGTGGCCAGATTGATCTCTAGCTGGGCTTTTGCCTTTCTAATTTTGTCTATGCTTGACCTAACACATATATGCATGTGTACAAAATTTCTTAGCGGTTATACTTGTTAGTATGTCTGTACTGTTCAGAAATAAGCTGCCTAAATACTCATGGAAGGCACCTTAAAGAAATAATCAGTGCAATTACTGGTTTTGTAGCTGAAATATGTCTAGTTGGTTGTGACAAAAGCAAGTAAAACTTCACAACAGAAAAAAAACACTGCAGAATGTAAAAGCCCTGAGCCAAGTCTTCAGCTGAAAGTGCAGGTGAATGCACAGTGGATATCTGTACAATATGCAGAGGTACCTTACCTGTAATTGCAAATAGGTGTCTCACCTAAAAATCCCTGAGGTTTTTTTCTTGTTGTTGCTAGATGCAATGCAGGTTGATAATTTGAACTCATAACCCAAATAATTTTTTAATATTATTCAAAGTTTGCTGATGTCAGTGAAAGAACTGGTCATTCACCAGTCAGTTCCACAGCTCACAGTTTAATAAATAATGGATATTAAAACCCTTACAAGTTACAAGAGAGCAAAACTAGCTTTTTATCCTTCCCAGGTAAAATCCAAGGAGCATATTAGATCCTCCAGAAACATGAAGTTATTCCAAAGAACTGGTAGCACTGCATTTAAAGTGGGAAGTTGTCTGCATGTAGGTATTTTGGAAATCATTGCGTTGGTTATTTTCATTGGCTTTTTTTGGTGTACTGCTGAAGTGCAGTAAGTAAAGTCTGTCTGTACAGCAGTGGAAGAAATGCAGTGGAAGTAACGTGCAGCCAAAATTGCAAGAACAATACAGCTGAATACTTTAACTGTACTTTATCCAAGAAAAATAATTAAAAAACCTTTACTTATTAAAAAAATAAATTTTAAAAACATACAAATAAACAAAAAAAATAGAAAGACAATCGCATTCATATCCTATTGATAGGTCTTACAGTAGTCTTCGCCATTCTTCTGGAAAGTCTCTCTCAAAGGATGAGACTCCTATTTCTAAGGAAAGAGTAGCTGCCCATGGTGTTTCTTGCAGAATCTAGCTCTACTTTCTTTGGGGATTTATTTAATTTTCTTTAAAAAAAAAAAAGAATTTTTACTTCCTTTAACCTTGAAAGCAGCAGAAGTTATTTAAATTCAGTTAAATTTGGGAAAATGAATCAAAAAAATGGGCTCCATAACTCCAGTTGGAACAAACACTATTAAAATAATCTTAACATTCTACACAAGGGCAAAAAACACTGTACCATATCCCAAGATTAAACCATCTAGGAATTAAAACTTTTATTCTGACATATATCAGGCTGTTTCATAGCATCATGTAAGCACTAGGAACAAAACACACATTGTTACTTCCACTAAATGCCCTTTGCACTCTAGGGAAAGGAGCTGCTCTGTTAACTTGTTACTTATACAGCACCCACAAACCACATGAAATTAGCTCTAAATTTATTTAACAAAAGTAGTAGACAGGTAATAGTCCATACGAATAGTAAGCATATTCTCCTGGATGTTTTAAAATCCTGAGGAAATATATTACAAAAAATAAATTTCATCAACAATCCAGATTAGTTCCACCTGATTTCAGGAAGGTAAGTGAGACACTCAAGATATACAGGAGGCCACCTCCGTTCCCTTCACAGTGACTGAAGAAAGAGATGCAATGGTAAGAAATCCAAACCGCCTTCAGCAATCTTACTTTCTTGCTATGCTCCTAAACCTCCCCTAAGTACCTAAAATGCGTTGGCATTATTTAGGAATAAATATTTGCACTTGCTCCTCTAGCAAAAAGTCTACTTACTTTTGCTAGGTGTAAAATTATTTTAAATATCTGAAGAGTTGAAAAGATTATCATTAAATATATTCATGCCAGCCAGGAAAAAAGTGAAAATTTCAAGGATTGCAAAACCTGACTAAGATTTTTTTAAAAACTTCATACTTATGTAAATTTTTCTTTTTAAGCAAAAAGAGGCTATTAAAAATGTCAAAGGTTCCTTACATTCCCAGTATAGTTTGTCACAGCTTCTAGGGGAAGAACAATCAAAATGTACAAGGCCAAAAATCACTTATAAAAACATTACTTATAGAGAAGATAGCGGTTTAGCAATTAGTGTTATACTTGTTATAAAAACAGTACGACATTTTGCAGAAGAATTTTCCTATTTGTAGTGATTCTATGCACCTTACATTTACTTTTCATTATTAGGATTTGTTATTTGTCTTTAGAACGAAATTCCCTACTCACTTCGGAGCTGAGTAGAACTATAAAATGAATATGTGTTTCACAGATGGTAATATGAAGACAGATCTTCATCTGAACAAATTTAAAATTCCAAACATTCAAAGATGAAGTTTTCTTCATTTTTATGAATATATGATGGCTTTGGTGTTTCAAGAAAATACTCTTGAAGAAATTTGTGAAGGAAAAAAAGCATACATGTTGTTCAATTATGCCTTGCCAGACAGTTCAAAATGTAGTATTTCCCAGAGGAAAGGGTAATCTCTGCTAAAGGGAAAATTACATGATAAATGACACCATATGCAGTATTCCAGAATAACCTTCTTCAAAATAACAGAACCTGATTAAATTTGGGGGGGGGGGGGGGG
>NW_010561480.1:10347-11583 GCF_000687285.1 Phaethon lepturus | reverse complement strand
GGGGGGGGGGGGGGGGGGCGGAAACGGGACACTATGGTAGAAGCCAGAGGTAAAAAGGGTGGGAAGAGAATGGGCATCCAGACCACTCTGATGCCCAGAGGCACATCTGCCAAGGATGGGTACAGCCTCCACGGGAGCAGCGACAGATGCCATACAGCCACCTCTGTGGTTTGAGGGGAAGTATGGAGGACACCACCACCACCACGACCGCACAAGATAGAAACGAAGCACATGCTCTCTGCCTCGTGAGTTATAAGTTCATCAAGTCAAGAGCAACGATGAGAAACAATTATTTGCTCTGTCTCAGTAACTGAAGCGGCAGCAGCAAACATTTTGCGGTTCAGTTAAATCCAGGCAGTTTTACTCCTTCTTTGATCCCCACCACACACCCCTTCAGCACTCATTTCCTTTGGCGAAGTAGGGAATAATTTAAATTGCAGGTATACAACTAGAGGTCATAAACCTTAAATTTCAGAATCAGCTAAGTCTGCCTAAGCACTTCACTTCTAATATGTTATGAAGTTACAATTCTTGCATTTTATAGAGCGCCACATGGTTTCACTAAGGTCTTATTCCAAAACCTCAGAAACTTTGTTTTGCCCTGCTAAGTGTTACAGAAGGGGAAGAGTGACTTTTCCCTTCTTTAAATGAGAAAATAACCCCTCTCCCCTCTCGTTAGTTTTGGGAAGCGACAAAAATTCCATTTTTTCCAGATGTTACTGCTTTCCTGGGACTGCCACAAGTCATAAGCCCATTGCTTTAATTGGGTGCTTTAATTATATACACTTGTGAATTTCTCATTTATAGATTTTAAGCTTAGGCTCATTTTTGACAGAAATGAAATTCTTATTTCTTCCTTAAGTGAGAAGAAATATTTAGGGAGCAATTATACTTTCCTTTAGGATATCAATCTTGAACTACAGTTCACAACCATCCAGAGGACAGGAATTCTGTTTCACAACGTTTTCAATATTGCAAAATGGGATAACGACCTTAAGTGAGAATGAATCTTGTAACTTTTGAAGTGATTCACACACAAAAAAAATTTAGAACAATAAGTAACTCCGTATTTTTTTTTGTTTTGTTTCTATTGTGCCTTTTTTTTGCTTGCATTATCTTGGACCATTGAAAATACAAAATTTTGGAGTGAATTATTTAAAAATTGAAAAAGTTTCTTTGAAAAAATACATCAAAACAAGACAATTTGAAACCGCTGGTATTTTTCCTTTCCTCTTT
>NW_010561480.1:0-10316 GCF_000687285.1 Phaethon lepturus | reverse complement strand
TTTAAAAAAAAATGCTTTTTAAGTATATGTTAGGCTAACAACTTAATTTTTCCCCATTAATTCTGTTATTGGTACCCCATTTATTGTGACTCCACTTACATTGAATTTTGTCTATTGTTCGAGAAGAAAACCAGCTCTCAGCAAACAGTCCATCCCTGCTTGACAATCAACCTAATAAAACCAGAAGAAGAGAAAACAGCCACAAATAAGCCACACAGGCACAAAGCTGGGAGGCACACAAATATGCCCTTCTGTTATATATTTCACTCTAGTATAATACCGTGTCCGATCACACATGACTTCAAGTCACAATAATTGCTAAAACTGGTCACTACGTTTATAGCCTAATGATTGCCTCACTTCTTACCTTGAGCAAGCATGCAAAAGTTGAAAACAGGCTACAAATGACAGCAGCAAATAACACTTCAGTACACGTAGACCTAATCATAACACTTCAGCAAAACTGAATTATTAGTTCTATTACTAAACCCGGTGTTCAAAAGGACTTAAAAGGTAATCT
This sequence comes from Phaethon lepturus, assembly GCF_000687285.1. Taxonomy (NCBI): domain Eukaryota; kingdom Metazoa; phylum Chordata; class Aves; order Phaethontiformes; family Phaethontidae; genus Phaethon; species Phaethon lepturus. Next base: position 9,796 of record NW_010561480.1, on the reverse strand, counting down.
TTCCATCCAGCGTTCAGAATGAATGTGGGTTTTTTTCCTTTCTCTGAAACTACTGCAGCTCAATAAGTATTAAATAGACTGATCTATGAAATGAAGAAAAATAGTTTTATGCCACTTTTGGTGTCTCACAGGCTGTAGTAGACATTCAGGAAAGCAACTCAGCTTAAAAAAAAAAAAAAATCTATTCTAGTCACCAGGCAAAAGAAACATTAAGTGTAAAGAGTTTTAATTTGGTCATTTTGGCATCTATGTTTTCTTCTATTTTTCAATAACTGATTAAAGACAGAATAACCTGTTAAATCTTCTTCATAAAGATTAGAAGATAAAGCTGACATGTATATCCTTAGCCTTAACACAACACATCATTTTTGGTATTTTTTCTTTAAAATTGTCTGAGGTAAAAACCAGTAAATAAACCAGGATCTAACTTAGCATTAACATGTCAAATGCAAAGTTCAGCCCTACAGCACTTAATAATGCACTCAATAGTCTGGCTTAGTGAATGGACCCATAGATGTTAGTAGCAGCATTTTCAAAACCAAGTCCTACTCTATTGGTTTCGAAGGATTAGGCCATAATTGGGTGAAGAGTTTAATACGACTTAAGTAACAACGGCTCAGTAGTTTCCAAAGTAGTTCAAAACAATAAGCCAAGCAAGCTCTTTGCAGATTATATCTAAATTGCTCAAAACTTGGCTCTCTTGAAACCTACCTAGAGATCCCATTAAAGGCAATGATTTCTAAAATAAAGAACGAAGTAATAGTGTACATGATACCATCTCTTGAGGAGCTTTATGCTCAATTTGGGCAAAAAGGGAATATAAGATTGATATCTATCAAAAATCTGAATCTTTAAATTGAATTAAAGGAGTGGATCAAAATCAGGCTAAAACCTTTATAAGTGCCAAATGAAAAAAGTAAGTTTTGATAGATATCAGAAAATGAGGTAAACTGTTTACTTGCCTCATTTTAAGGCAGAGGAGACAAGTGTGGAGTGCAGCTCGGAAGCAATGGCAGCAAAACCAAAAATCGGCAACTAGCAGGAAAGTATCAGTTGAAATAGCAAAAAGTCATGTGTTAAATTTTGTATTTCACTCATATTTTTACAATAAATAGAAGCTCACATGTACTGCATGACTTGAAACATCCAAAGGAGTACCTTTTTTCCAGAGTGTTAAGTTTCAGTGCCAGCCTTTCCTTTGGCATTCTCCTGGACAATGAAACTTGCAGCAAAATTCCTTCTTCCTTGTCACACGCGCACACACTGTTCAGGAGTAGTGGGAAGAGATGGGGGGACAGTCTCCTCTGATCCTGTGGTCTTACGGGGGAAGCTGTGAGAAGCACCAAGGCAGACATTTGCACAAATGGTTGCATCCAGAACCTCCAGACGCTCACATGACTTTCACAGAATCACAGAATCTTTGGGTTCTTCCATGTGTCACAAGGAAGAAGGAATTTTGTACTCCTTTGGATGTTTCAAGTCATGCAGTACATGTGAGCTTCTATTTATTGTAAAAATATGAGTGAAATACAAAATTTAACACTTTTTCATGGGGTTGCTGCTTTTGGAGCTTTCACATTTTTAGGATCCAGAGTTCTGACATGTGAAAGGTTGGCCTTCTCTGGCCCAAAAGATATCTCTGATCGAGAGATTTCTACACCTCAAACTAGTTAGGAATGGAATAGTTATGACACTCCTAAAAGAGATAATTTAGTAAGCAGCTATCAGCTTGCAAGCATCTCTTCAGAAACCCTAGCCTGAGACAAAATGGCAGACGACAATCCACTCCTTTCGCTCTAATTTCCTGAGTGCATCTCCCTAAGCACTAGGGGTTTGCACATGCCCTTGGCTAGAGTCAAAGGAGAAAGCATGCTTCAGCACTGCCATAAAGTTTTATTAGGAGGAGGGGGATATACTGCCGGATATATGCCTTGTGGACAGCATAGAACAACAAAAACCTGCTACAGCATACAGTAAAATGAGTTCAGACTGGTTTTCCTAAGAACAAACAGGTTCAACAAAAACATCACAAGAAACCGGAGGTCTGTCCCCTTCCTGCTACAACTGCTCAGACTGGACACTACTGTAACAAAAGCTGCACAACCCTGTAACCAAGCTTAAGAAGTTTAAGGAGAGCTGGGTCAACTATGAAAAGGACTTTACCTAAGTTGCGTCTGCTTTTAACTTCCAAAATACTCTTATCTCATGTACTCAGCTTTACAGCCGTCCCAGTTGTTTCCATACTGATTTTTTTCTTTAAAGTGAGGCAAGTTGATGAAAATCTATACCAATATAGTAGAGGGGAAACATCTTTTCATTTCTTCACTATTTACAGCACTGACAGTGCTTAGTCTGAAGGTTCAAAAACAGACAAGAGACAAGTTTACCCTGAGCTTTTTCCTACACATACCATTCCCTTCCCTTGAAGGTCTCCTCAAGGTACAGTACATACTCTACAGAGTCCTTCTATGGTCAGGATACAGAATTGAACCAAGCCTATACAATATACATTACTTGTGTGCAATAAATGACAGAATGCAAGTGCTTTGAATTCTTTACGCTGCATATATGGCTATGTTTTAGTGCGGTACCCACATTTAGATCATAATTTCCATGGGTCTATATAAACATGCATGAAGATAAACAGGCTCTCTTCCCATGTAGAACTGGAAGAATTCATCCAGAAGCTTTGCTTTGTAAATAATTTCAGATGTATTTTATTGAAGCCATAAAGGATATTAGCAAGTGTGTTGGGACCTTTTGTTTTAAATTATTATGATCTGTTACTTTAACAGAAGTTACTAATATTATTAAATCCCACTGGTGTACTTAAAATGAAAATCATTTGAAGCTTTTTTAAATAGGTTTTGCCTCTATAATGATCATTTTTCCAGAATACCCTCTTCCCGTTTAGCCTGTTGGTATGCTGCTTTGTATATCCAGGCTTTCAAATTATCCTATCTTTCAGAATAAAAAGGTAAACAGCAATCTAAGAATGCTTTGTTAACCTTTTCATTCCAAATTACAGGAAGATTAATAATTCATAAATTAAATGGCATATGTCAAAAAATTCCAGAGAAAACAACATCCATCCTTGCTCTGGCCATTTTATGACTGCAGGATCAAAAAACCCCCAAATTATTAGCTGCTGCAATTCTTCATGGTTCCATTAAAATCATACTTAAGCTTAATCACACCAAAGTCTAAAGTTGAAAAAACGTATTATAGGAAGCTTTCCATGATGCATATATACAACAGAAAAGAAACAATGCTTTCCAAGCCCTCTCTAATGGGAAGGAAATGACAAATTGAGAGAGATGCAGCATAGCCTGGCGTAAGACACTCAACACTATGTATGTAGGAGGGCCCCTGCAGCAGCCAGGTGGGATAGCTAGCTAATAGAGCTTGCTGAGGTCCAATAGATAGATAATAGATAGATAATAGAGCTTGAGTGAGGTAAGGAGCCATGTGGTCAGAAACATCACGCCAAGCTTGAACCTACTCTCAAGTCTACCTATCAAAGGTAATACCATTAACAGAAATAAGTCTGTGTCCTCCAGGACCTTCATCATGCTTTCAAGTTCTTCAGGAGATGTTTTTCCTAGAAATTAGAACTAGATGCAACATTCCAGCACTGGTCTTATTAAAGGGATTTAAACAGTCTTCCTACCTCTCTCCACACCTCTAGTAGGCTGCACCAGCCCTTCTTGCCAATGCCCTGCACTTGAACCCCCTTTGGCTACAGGTGCTTCCTTGCAACCCCAAGTCTTCCTACAGTCACAGCTTCACAAGATGAATCTTCCATTCTGCTTACAAATCCAGCATTCCTTCTTCCTCGACACATTTGCAGACAAACTGCATTTTGACAGACTCCTGTTACCATGATCTCAGCCATGCTTTAAGCTTCATCCCTTCTTCATCAATTCAGCAATCACCGAACCATCCAGACTCTGTCACTATTGCTTTTATGTTTATACCCAGACAATGGACTAGAACAGCAAAAAGCATCACACCCAACACAAACACTGAGGAAAGTCCCCACAAGCTCTCATCTGTTGACAGTGGCCTCCAGCCATTATTTCTAAGTGTTGGCAGCTCACCAGCTCTTTATCCATTTTATTGTTACTGTACAGTCCTAATTTTTAAATTAATTTTAGTTGAGTAACAGTAAATCAAGGACCTAATAAAATTTAAATGTTAGCTATACAAATAGTGTACTTTCAGTTTGACAGCCAAGACAGAAAAACAAAACAAGTAATACACTGCTTCAGGTTAACTGTTTCCTTTTGGCAAGAAGGCAAGTAACACAAAACTGGTCTAGCAACAGAGTGATGTAATCTTAATTGGAGGCAGCGTAATCAGCTCCACACACAATGAGTGCAACACAAAAACCGCCTAGTGGACAATTGGCATACATACTACATGAAAGACAGACCTACATTTTTTAATATGTGCTTTTTTAGGCACTATCACTTTTAAGAGTAGACAAAACCATGAGGTAAGAGTTTAAGTAGAGATGGTGACATGGTAAAGCCAAGTACTTAAATATCCTTCACATTGACCTGGTACAGTACCAAGCTGAAAACATAGGTAATTTAAAATAGGAAGTTTAAAACATGTTCAACTTCAAACTACAGGGGAGTCTTATAAACAAGCTTTGGGTATCTGAGAGGCTTTAGATACCCAAAGTTGCTGCTGACTCTGGGTTTTTAATCACCTCTCTGCCACGGATGAGCAGCCTGTAAGAAAGAGCAACAAGAGGGAGTATGTTCTGTGCCCAGGACCCAGGACCCCGGATCCCATTCCCAGCCTATGCATTAGCTCAAGCCACCCAGAAAGAAACGTGAGTTAAGGAGAGGGAAGCAAACACCAGTGACTGAGGTTCAGGTACTGCTGGCTCATCCACACAGACTGCAATCTGAGGGGTGGGGAGAAGGCGACCAGCTGGTAGCATCTTAAACCAGAGCATCTAAGGCTTCCAGAGCACATCTGTCAGAGCCATTCATGAATAAATTTGAGCATAAGAGTTTGTAGAATTGAGAACTTCATATGTAAAGATTACAATGAAAACACAATAGATAAAAACACAAAAAGCTACAAAGGCTGATTGATAATGTAAATGTGAGAAGGAATTATCATGGGTAAACTTAACCTTTTCTTCATTTACACCACACAGCACAGCCGGAGAGAAAACAATTGAAACTTTGAAATCTACTACATTTCCAATCCAATCTGTTTCCCCACTATAAAAAACAGTTCATAACATAAAAGGTTATTTTATTTCAGTGAAAATACATGAGGATAAATTTGTCTTTCTGGCTAAAGGCAACCAACTACAGGTGATGTAACCCCATCTTTTATTTTGTTGTCTTACTTAAGAATAGAAATAACAGCATTAGTAGCTGACAAAAAACTTGTGTACAAAATGGTATGCTTCAGTTTGTCCACTGGATTTTAACTTCCCAATACCATTATCAACGTTAACCTGGTGCTAACCTTTGCTCTTGCCCTCTCTCATGCTTGCCCTTTTTGGTATAAGTGACTTGTCCACTGTAAGCTTCTGCTGTCAAAACAGCCTTTCCCCATTTATTCACTTCATCAGCTCCACATCTATTCCTGGATTTCTATTTTGCCCTTCCTCTCCTGACTATCTCCCATCCTACTTTACACCTGCTATTGGGTTTACAATGCCTAATTCATCATACCGTGTCTTTCCAATTCTGTCCTGTTTTTGATGGTAAAACATAATGGATGAAGGACGATGCCAAGAACAATCACAACACATGAATAAGCAATATTTTGTTGATGTATGAATTATATTTAACATCGGAAAAAGACCTGGGACACAATAAACTGTGTTGTATAAAGCTCCATTGTATCACTGTAATATGTGGTTAGAGAGGCAAAAATCAAACTTAAAATTTCTAACACTGATTTTTAGCCTTGCTGCTAAAAAAATGCAGAAGAAATGGGAAACAAAGGGATTAGCACTGTCCATGTCAAGAATGCCTGGAGTAAGTGTTTACTCAGCCCACTGAATTACAGGGGTATCTATGCACAGCTAGTGATACAAAAGCACCTGGGGTGCCTTGACATTTTCCCGCGACCTTCAAACATAATTCTAATGAATAAAAACGTAGCAGGAATCATAGGCTGTTGCAGATATTTTTTGGATATTAAAGTTGCATTAATGCAAGTCCTACTTGCAAAAACACATGCAAAGGCTTTTTCTTCTTCTGTAGCAGTACCAGTGACCATCTATGTTTGTCATTACATGAAACAGGGTTCCTTCTTCAATGGCAAACACCCCAGTTCTCCTGGAACTATCCTTCCTTCTTATCTTATTTCCAAAAAGGGGAAAAAAAAAATCTTACTTGCTTATTCTGTGTGTCAAAAAATACTTCAAGACTAAAACTGATTATTAAAGAGCCGTAACATAAATTGTGTTTCTTCATCTCCCCTACCAATGACACCATGATGTTTATGTTGTGCATAATACTGCAATGATGTATGAGATCATCAGCTTGGTAACTAAAAACAGTTTCACTATGCCTGTGATTGATAAACTATGGAAGTATTAAAACATTAAAAATGTTAATCTTTGTAATAATCTCCTGAAAAGTTTTTATATTAATTTAAACCATCGATCATTTTAATATTTAATCATTGCAGACTTCATTTGAAATAAGGATAGCCATTCACTGAAAAGCACTTCATTTTTTATTGTAAAAAATGATCAGCTTGTATGTATTCTGTAAATCTCTTCACATTTTTTCCTCAATAAAAAGTCAACCTGCAAGCAAATGAAAAAATCCTCAAACGCAGAAAAATTTAAAGCACAGTTTGTGTCAGAAAACACACACTTCCTCAGTCCTGTCTCCCAGAAGTCATTGTGTTACAACAGTAGTATCATAAGAGGGTCGGAGGATTGAGGGAGCCTGCTAGTGTATGTTAAAATTATTAGCTTCTTTGTCTTAGAAAGAAGAAGAAAGAAGATTAGACAAAACCTTGTCTAAGGTTTGTCTTAGAACCTTACAACCTTCTATGATTCCTTCCTTGATGTATCTCATAACACATAAATGTAACAATTTACATACGAAGAATAAGTACTTAATAGAGCGACTCGGCTCTCCAAGATGGTATTAAACTGGTTTAGGTTTTTTTTAACGTGTAACCCCATTCTGTAATATTAGCCTGCTGTAGCAAAATACAAAGACCTTCCAAAGTATCCTATCCTCGTCTATAATTCACAGCTTGTCTTGCCTAATAAAAAAATTTAGATTAATATGGAAATATCCCAAAGGAAAAAGAAACCAAGAACTTCATAGTTACTAGAAAATTCTCATGGAAACTCTAAAATTCTAACTGGATTAATTATGACTAATCTTGATGGTATTTGTCTGGTTTCTTTTGAAAGATTTTTAAAACTATCCAAGAAACAAAACTAATTCACAGTATCAAGAAAAAAAATTCACAGAAAAATCCAATGGAAATGTCTTTCACTGCACTGCAAAAAAACCCCTTATCTTGTTTTCTACATAGAGTCTACTAAAATTGGATGCTTCCTGGAGGCACTGCCATAAAGTGCACTGAGCTTAAGTTGTCCTTTAAGACTGGGCGCAAGATTTGACTGAAATATTTGAACCAAGTAAATCCTAGTTATACACTGGTCAGTATCACAGATTAATATATTAGCTTACATGACTAGTCTTCATTCTGTATTTGTGACCAATAGTGAGTTAAAGGATTTCCCCATACCTGCTATAAAACTCGCACACAAATTGGCTTCCTGTCCTGCAGGTTGTAATGGCAAGAGCTATGAAGAAGTCAAGGAACTGGCAGAAGCGCATGTGGAATCTTCCATATAAACTTACTCTGTAGGGTTCAAGTTTATGAAAATAAAAAAGAAAACAGTAATAAAAGCACTGTTTTTGTTCCTGATTTTACAAAGAAAAGTCTGTAACTTGTGGCATATTACCTTTTGCTAAAGTCTGGTTTTAAGTAAAGATGTATGGAAAAACCTTTTTCATTCAATGGGATGCAGTAATTGAATTCAGGAACTCAGCTGCTTGCATCTGAAATGGAAGGGATAGTCCTGTTGTTATGGAACTTACAGAAACACATATATGTGTTTGTATGTATGTCAATACAAGATTTAAAGTTAATTATAACAGGAATTTTACCAATGCTAACAGGAGTCTCTGTTTTAGTAATTTGATTTGAAATAATCTTTCAAAAATCTAGATATTTGAAGAGCTCCACATCTGTGCTGAAACAACTGAGTATTTTCTATACAGTTTTTGCTGATACAAAATAGTATTTTAGACAGACTAAGAAGTTAATCGTAGAATATTGTTGTAATCTCTACTTGGTTAAATTAATAAATCAGATTCACAGAATTACAGGATCATTGATGCTGGAAGGGACCTCTTCAGGTCATCTACTTGGGTTCATCTACCCCAGCCCAAACAGATTCAGCTAGAAAACTATACATAAATAATAAAATAAATTACAAAGAGGATCTACTCATTGAAGCAAGAATAACAGAAAAAAGTAAGCAACTGCCCTTTCCTAAGGAAAAAATAAAAGCATCAACTGTTTGTATTGATGTGATTAATTTTTTTCAAAGTCAACACTTCTTGTTTTCTCTACGCTCACACTTAAGAGTACTGACTTGAAGTAGACTTATATCTTTATGCCTTCCAGAAAGACAGAAAACTAGTCCTAGAGGGGTAAATTGTACTAATTCATGATCAGAGATAAACATGTCAACAAAAGTATCTGCCAGATTTTGTCCTTAGTGAGAAGACAAGCTATTTACTGAAGAACCAAGTTTGTCCCTGCCCATTTTGTACCAAGAGGTGAAGAGATTCAGTCAAGGAAGACATGCCAAAAAACACTACTTAAGAAATGATTCAATTTTTCCCATACTTGTAGATCTTTGTGCATCCCTTGAACATCACTTCTACAACTTTCCACTATGGAAGTCACGTATCAGTGGCAAAGACTCAAAGAAAGTCAACACGTCCTTATTAACAGGTACACTTCCATTCTGATTAGCTCTTCAGAAATGAGCCTGGTCTCCAACAGCAAAGAACGTGAGCTGTATATAACGTGTAACTGAATTACTGTGTGTGAATGTGTGCGCTGTACATATAGCCCCATTACATAACAAGCTCTTTTGAAGGGGCTTTCTGCTACTATATATACTCTGTCCTCATAACTATGTAGGCTGACGTAAGGCAGAGTAGTTCGCAAGCCACACAAGTCGGCCGGCAGAAATCTCTGCCAACACTTCATTTAGAAATGTTTCAGTTCCCATTTTCTGTTCAGGATTTTCTGAGCATAAGGACAACCACTGCACTGTGCAGAAAACAGAAAGGAGTCCCAATGTACCTGCAACACATCAGGCCTGCAAGGTAAATGCAGCTGGTTCAACAAGCCCAGGTTCTACCAGATTTACTGCACACACGTAGCTGGCCGACCACATACAGCCCCCTTACACACCACTTATGCAGCAGCTCCAACACGTCCTGGCCTTGCTGCGTGTGGAGGGCTTGGCCTACACACACACAGTATCTATTCGTCCAGCTCCCCAACACTAGGAAACCCCACGGAGATGGGGTTACCTGCACACCCCCCCAGCCACACTGCACTGGCAAGCAGCACTGAGGAGCTGAGTTCGCAAGGGAAAGCTGTGGAGTGTCCTAGCACGGAGACATCGCAGACTCCTGTCAGCTCCCGCCAGCCCCCGGGCCAGGCCTCGAACACAGTCTTCGCAGACGACAGCCCCTGG
>NW_010561479.1:2011-4794 GCF_000687285.1 Phaethon lepturus | reverse complement strand
ATTATTGTTATTGTTATTGTTATTATTATTAAATTCAGTTACTTCGGGAAGTTAAAAAATAGAAAATCATCCATTAGCTAAAAGACACTGACTTTCATTTTTTGTGCCAAGCACAACCTAGATGTAAAGGAATAGATAAGAAATAGAAAGTGGTGCTGGCATTGCATCCTTGCGTAACTACTATGAATTTATATAAACTATTTTCTGGCATATCAATATGTCATTCCCTTTGTTGGATTCACTCAAGTCTAGAACTTCCAAACTACAGTGAAGAACAGGACACAAAATTCACATTCATTTCAGAGCAGGTAATGGGGAGAATATTTTAAACAATTCTGAAGACTGCAAGTCATGCCTCCACCCCTGACAGGCCATGTTATTTACAGCTTTGGAATAGAAGCAGACTTCAGGTCAGGCATAAGACACAATGTGCACCATTTATGCCAGATTTTTGCATGACTTTTGGAGAGTAATAATTGGACCTGTGAGCTCAAAACAAAATTATTGCATTTCAAACAATGAGACAGATGACATGAAATGGGAGCAGGGACCTGTTTCATGTCAGTGATCATTCATGTTTATTCAGAGAAGTTGCTTCTGCTTGCATTTTGTCATTTTTACTTTTGCTCATGTGCATACTGCTTCATGGCCATAGAAACAGCAACGGGAACTAGTTTATTACTTTGAAACTTAATATTCAGCTGTTTTCATCTTTTTTTTTCTTTTTTTTTTCCCTGATGTTAATTCTTTGCAGATTTCTCTGGTCTGAAGCTTCGAAGGTGCGGAGTAGAGGGGGTTTTATTGTTGTTATTTGTTGTAGTTTAACCCCAGCCAGCAGCTAAGCACTATGCAGCCGCTCGCTCACTCCTCCCAGGAGGAGAGAATGGGAAAAGTGAGAAAATTCATGGGTTGAGGCAAAGAAAGTTTAATAGCTAAAGCAAAAGCCGCACATACAAACAGAGCAAAACAAGGAATCCATTCCCCACTCCCCACGGGCAGGCAGGGGTTCAGCCATCTCCAGGGCAGCAGGGCTCCTTCACGCGTAATGGTGACTTGGGAAGACAGACGCCATCGCTCTGAACGTCCCTCCACCCCTTCCTCCTTCTTCGTCCCAGCTTTATATCCCAAGCATGATGTCGTATGGTATGGAATATCCCTTTGGCCCGTTTGGGTCAGCTGTCCCTGCTGTGCCCCCTCCCAGCTCCCCGTGCACCCCCAGCCTTCTCACTGGCAGGACAGAGCATGAGAAGACAGGCAGTCCTGGACTACTTAGCCACAACTGAAAACATCAGTGTCTTATCAACATTATTTTCATTCCAAATCTAAAACATAGCCTCACACTGGCTTCTATGAAGAAAGTTAACTCTATCCCAGCTGAAACCAGGACATTATTTTAGTGTAATATTATTTTAAGGAAGACAAAGCCGCCTTCTATTATGCTTTAAATTTCCAGAATGCCCAAGTCAGATTTCTTCTGGGGAAAATCTGCTTTCTCATCTGAGCCCATGAGCCAGCACAGTCCCTGCTCACAGCTAATGGAAGGAGAGAGGGGAAGAACAGATGGGGTGTGGGGGACTGGGGGTGCCAAAACTGTGTCGCAGTGCAGTGTGCCAAGCAGCAATTTGGTCTGCTCCGTGAACTTCTAATTAGCAAACAATTAAAACAACAATACACACCGTGGTGTCAGTAATCTCACAGTTATGGGAATTATCCCATGATCTAGTAAGATTAAATGAGAATTTTGCTGTTAACTATTTTATACTCCTTGCTTTTATTGTTTTTTGCTTAGATAGAAGTGTAAGTGTACACATCACTTCACAAAACATGCTGAATGACTAATGCCTATCTCAAAGAATTTGCAATGGAAATAAAAAAGATATCAAGAACAACTGTTCAGAAAACAGATGAGGTAATGTCAGGGGGAAAAAAGAAAGAAAGAAGAGACAAACAGGATGGTTAGGCAAAGAAGAGGACTCCAATTAAGTATTTGCTAATGAGTTCACTGTCGTATAAAGACATGGCTGAGGCAGGAGTGGTCACATATGGCAAACAGGGAAGTGGGTTCCTGCGTGTATCTCACACCTTTCAGCTATGCCCAGTCTCACTAACAACAAAAAATAGAGGAAAACAATTCTGAAATGAAATATAGCCTCCAGACAGAGCAGTTGTGCTGTGCCATTGCCATTATCACGTGTCAACTTCTTTACCGTTAATTGCAGCTCCGAAATGGCTGGGGCAAAGCTTTTCAAGAGCCTTGCACTGACGATTGTCCCAGACACAAATCCGTACAGCTCCTGACAGAAATTCCCCCTTAAGAATCCAGAAGCTCTGAGAGTCTTGGTTTCCTCAGAGCACCTAGATTTCCTGCTGTGGAAATAAGACGTTGGATCTATTTTGAACCTCTATTTCTGGTGGCTTTCGAAGTTTATCTCTACATGGAAATTAATGCAATATGCTCCAGAGCCAGCTACTCTGGGGTTGCTGCCACAGCAACCATGGGACAGTCCCACTGGCAGACAGATGTTTTACTTCAGGTACTCATAAGAAGGACTAGATTGAGGCTTTCAATATTTTGGTCTCACACTTTGTGGGAGAAATTCCTCTGGGTCTGCAGACCCAGAGTTTCCAGGCATTCCGGTCTCAGACTTTTTCAAGCAATCCTATGTACTTTTCATTGAATGCTTGACTAGTTTACACTTATCCAAGCTTACAAAATACTTATCAGGATACCAGATATACCAAAATACCATCAGTTCTGCACAAAACCTGAAAGGTATAAGAAA
>NW_010561479.1:0-1980 GCF_000687285.1 Phaethon lepturus | reverse complement strand
CCTGCTGAGTCAGTATAAACACCCTTTAAACACCCATAAGTTTCTGATTACTTAGGGCCCAGTTAATCACTTTATCAGTTAAACAGAAGTGTAGATGTTGCTTTCAGTGAAAATAGAATTATGTGTTATATTTTATACAGCAATGGTTGTAAAAATTTAGGTTTTAAAATTTTATCTGCATTTTTAACATGAAAGACCCCAAGACAGAAAAGAAACAGACTTTCTTATTTTTCTGTGTGTGATATCTTATGTCAGAAGTAGTTACTGTTATGAATACATAATACATTTTGGCTCCACTTTAAAAAGTTTGGGAAGGGGGACAGAGAGGAATGACATCCTCAGCTCCATTTAGTCCTTCTGTATTTTAATACAAATGTAGAAATAGATATTAATTCAACCCAAACCCACTTATTCAATATGAAACACATCCACTTGTGTAAATTAGGCAGCAACATTTTCTTTTAATTAAATACACAGGGAAGTCTTCTGGGGCAGTAGTACTGTTTTGCAATACCTGCTTAGCAAAGCAAGACAGCTTGCTCTGAGCATTCTGGAACCAGGTCTCTGTGCTAACTGTAACAGGAAATTATGGGATTTGATTAGAAATAAATATTAATTGCTCAATAATATTGAAGAAAAATAATCTTTAGCACTTAAGCTTGTTAGTTATGTAAAAGCCATAAAGGAGGTCTACTTAGTAAGAGATTTAATTAAGCAAACAGGTCTTCATGCCAAAATCAGCTCTCCAGTCTTATGGAACAACAGTCAAATGATTTGCTGGCTGTACTTAGCTTGTTTGTTGCTCAGTTTTAAGTCTCTATTCAGTAACGAAGTCAAGAATGTGCCTAAGCACCGAGGAGATTTAATCTAACTCATTACGACTTAAATTTAGGTGCACTGTAAATATCCTGCTAAAGCATGAACTAAATGGTGTAATCAGTGTGATGTTTAACTCCTGTGGGTATAATTCAGCCTTAATTTTAAACAGTAGCTTGAATCATATAATATTTAAAGTTGGACAAATGAGTTGCTATAAAACTTTTGACACAATCCCTCCCAACACCCTTCTCTCTACATTGGAGACATATGGATTTGATGGGTGGACTGTTGGGTAGATGAGGAATTGGTTGGATGGTGGTATCCAGAGGGTAGTGGTCAACAGCTCAATGTCCAGATGGAGATTGATGACTGGTGTCCCTCAGGGGTCCGTACTGGGACAAGTAGAGTTTAAGATCTTCATCAATGATATAATGAGATTGAGTGTACCCTCAGCAAGTTTGAAGGTGACACCAAGCTGAGTGGTGCAGTTGACATGCCTGAGGGATGGGATGCCATCCAGAGGGACCTGGACAAGCTCGAGGAATGAGCCCGTGTGAACCTCGTGAGATTCAACAAGGTCAAGTGTACCTGGGTCAGGGCAACCCCCTATCAATACAGGCTGGGCGATGAAGGGATTGAGAGCAGCCCTGCCAAGAAGGACTTGGGGGTACTGGTGGATGAAAAGCTGGACATGAGGAGGCAATGTGTGCTCGCAGACGAGAAGGCCAACTACATCCTGGGCTGCGTCCAAAGCAGCGTGGCCAGCAGGTCAAGGGAGGTGATTCTGCCCCTCTACCCCACTCTGGCGAGGCTCCACCTGCAGCACTGTGTCCACACCTGGAACCCTCAACACAGACAAGACATCTACCTGTTGGAGCAGGTCCAGAGTCCACAAAAGCGATCAGAGGGATGGAACACGTCTCCTGTGAGGACAGGCTGAGAGAGTTGAGGTTATTCAGCCTGGAGAAGAGAAGGCTCCAGGGAGACCTTATTGCAGCCTTCCAGTACTTAAATGGGGCTTATAAGAAAGATGGGGACAGATTGTTTATCAGGGGCTGTTGCAACAGGACAAGGGGTAATGGTTTTAAACTAAAAGAACGTAGATTTCAACTAGATCTAAGGAAAACATTTTTGACAGCAAGGATGGTGAAACACTGGCAC
>NW_010561478.1:0-6641 GCF_000687285.1 Phaethon lepturus | reverse complement strand
GGCCTGGGGGGGCGGGGCTGGGGCGCCCCCCCTCTCCCTGTGCTGTCGCCTTCGCGTTTTTGCCACGTTAGGAAGGGTCCCCCAGTGCAATCCTTCTCTCCGGAGCCCTTCGCCTTGGTGGTTTCACCAAATTCAATAATCCAAATTCTCCAGTACTCTGAGTGAGTGTGGTAACCACTGAAAAACTGGTTTAAAGATCGGGATGGATCCTTTCACTGGGTGACTGCAGAGGTTATGAATTGTGTCAGTGACACATTTCTTCTGAAAATGACAGCATAGGACTGAAGACACCTGTTTATTACCCTTTTATCAACATTTCTTATTAGATAACATAGGCGGTGTCTGACTGTTCACTGTGATTTTTGAGCATTTCTTCTTGGGACCCTAATCCTGTTATTGAAATAAAAAGTAGGTTTAATTCAGGCCTGCAGATGTCACCAAGCAGACAGAAACCCATATCCTCTGAAAAAAATCTTGGGGCTTTGGCGTGTACTTCCCCAGTTTTGGTAGAACTGTGACAAAATAAATGGATCTCAAACAATTATATGCTTAGCCTTATAGTGGTGTGATTCTATCTGATGTCTATAAAAAATTTCTGTTTATTCTCCAAATTCTGATGTCCAAACATCATTTCACCGATGCATTACTTCCAGTTCCTTTGACAGATCACTTCTGTATAACTTTGTGCTGAAATGCTTCTCCATGTATTTCAGTCTAATTCTTGAAAATGTTTTAAGTTGTGGTGGGTTCACCTAGGCTGGACATCAGGTGCCACCAAGCTGTTCTGTCACTCCCCTCCTCAGCAGGACATGGCGGGTGAAATTAGGATGGGAAAAAGAAATAACTAAACATGTGGGTCAAGATAAAGGCAACTTAATAAGCAAAAAGCAAAGGCCACTCATGGAAGCAAAAGAAAGTAAAAGATTTATTCTCTACTTCTCATCAGTAGGAGATGTTCAGCAGTTCCTGGGAAGTAGGGCTTCAGTACACGTAAGCAGTTGCTCCAGAAGACAAACATTGAAAAAACAGATGTCCCCCCTTCCTCCTCCTTTCTCTTAGCTTTAATTGCTGAGATGGTATGAAATATTCCTTTGTCCAGTTTGGGTCAACTGTCCTGGCTATGTCCCCTCACAAGATCTTGCCCACCCTCAGCCTACTGGGCAGGGGGGGAATGTTGGAGAGACAGCCTTGATGCTGTGTGAACATTGCTCAGTAGTAGCCAAAACACTGGTGTGTTATCAACACTGTTCTAGCTACCAGTACAAAGCACAGCACTATGTGGGCTGCTATGGGGAAAATTAACTCCACCTCAGCCAAACCCAATACATAAGTGAGAAAAAAAAAGATTAGGTATCTCTTTTCCTTGATTTTCCACTTAAAATACATTCACAGTTTTTAAAATTTCCAGTATAACGCATAATACAGAGTTCTTTTGTGAATAATGTAAGAGATGAACAATCACCATTCCTAAAATTCTCTTTTCTTACACAGTCTTGTACTTTGAACTTTGAATCTAAAATATTTGTATTCTTGGGTGCTTCAACTTTAAGCAATCATTTAGAGATTTTTTTTTTTATATTAAGACTTTTTTCATCAGCCTCCATATTTCACTCTATTTGAACACATTCATAACTTTCAGATAGAACATTATTAAAAACTCTGATTCATCTGACATTAAAGATTTCCTCTCTTAAATTTGTTACAAAAAAAGTGCCAAGTTGTAGCAACAGCTGAAACTATATTTGAAATGGTTGAAATGAATAAATCTCTGTTTGAAAACAAAAGACGATTTAAAGAAGCAAAAAGCATAATGGTGCTTTTGGTGGTTCCCTCAGTGTTTATTTCAGAATCTTTAATTTCACTTAGAAACGTTCATTCATTCTTGTTGCGTTCATGGCTTCAAAGGAAACAGGTTAAATACTAGTTTCCATTTTTGCATAGTTTTTGATAAGAGTAAAATATTTGCAATAACAGAATGTCATTGTTTAAATGTACTTTGAATAGTACAAATGCTTACACTGTTTTCCAAGGCTGTTTTTATCCTGTACGATGCTCTTGCTAGCTGAGTGAGACCTAATGCAAATATAACATTGCATGCGTTCATCAAGATTTTCAATATCTGCCCTGAATCTGAGCTCTTGAAGAACAAAACTACATTATGATATACATTTGCATGGCATCTAGCTCAGCAAAATCTTTATTTCTTGTAGCAGCTTTGGGGCATTAATGCCATGAATGTATTAAAGAGTAAGAGTACAAGAAAGTATTTTTCAGACTACCTGGGATTCTTAAAGAAAACAATAAATTTCATTTTGTCTAGAAACTGCAGCACAAAGTAATTTTGATATAAAAATATTTTTCCTGTTTCTAAGTACACCAGTTTTTTCTAGTTTACTTACTGACATTTGTTTGTTGTAGCTTCTAGATTATAGCTATCATTTCCTCAAAATACATGTGAGAAATTATTGAATTTGTTGAATTTGGAAAGTAATGGATACAAAGTAGTGTAAATGAAAATTAAAGAGGTGAAACTGAAGTAATAAAAATGGAAAAAAGGGATAATCCGTGCAAATAATAACAAAGACTTCCAAATATATACATAGAGGGAATTAAGAAGTCTATTTTATTGTGTTACAGTAACTGTATGGAAAAATTAAAAGTGATGAATTTTGAACATAGAATGTCTAATGGAAGATACAATGGAAAACCACACATACACACAAAAACCCAAACAAACAACAAAACCAGTAAAAACATTAGAAATCTGAAACTGTAAATAATTTTATTAATTTAGAAAACCAGTGTTCCTGGGGGAGAATTTTTCTACCTCTGGGACTCCCAATTCTGCAAACTCTAAGCATACCAGTAGTACCATTGCTCTAAATTTTTGAGTGCATAGTAGACATTCAAAAGGTGCCCTAGGAACAGTTTATCCACAGATCTGCTGCTCAGAAAGCTTCAAACTAAGCATCGTCCCTGAGCTGAAAAGAAAGTGTGAAAAATACGTACGAATAACATTGTCATTATTAAATAGATGTTAATAAGAAGTAGTTTTAAAAGTTTTATATATTTATTAAAAGATACATAAGAAAAATATATCCATATCCATATATAGTTATTAATAAGATATAGAAAATAATAGGTATTATATATGCCCTTTTATTGTTTCTATGCTACTTGTATTTCTGGAGTCTTTGAGAAATCAGAGAATCAGAAAATGAAAATTAAGTATGACAAATAATTTACTAGGACTTTCTTGAACAATGTCTGGAAAAAGATCAGTGATATGTTTTAAAAGAAGGCTGATCTACATCTGAAGAAGAAGAAAACTTGAAGAATAGTTCACAGAAGGCCAGGTTGTTTGTGAAAATCTATGCTCCACAAAGTTTTAATGTTACCACATTAAATAAAACAGAAACCTTCCATGGGAAAACAGCTAAATTCATGTTGAGGAATCACACAATTTAACCACATGGATGGTAACTGCAGTTGACCACATCTAATAGCATAAGTGGAGCCACCTCTTGACGATGTATATCAGCCTCTAACAAACCCCACTGAATAGTGGTCAAATATGCAGAACTGATCCCTGATATCCTCTGTGGTGCTGTTACATATGTCTTGCATTAACACGAGCAAATATTCTTGAAGACCATTAGCACAAAGGCACAGCTACGTGTTTTAGATCTTTTGTCTGGATGTTAGAAGCAAAGAAAATCAATTAGGTGGCAGAAAGGGGCTATGAAGAGTATGGCAGGACTCAGGGAAAATAAGTCTTTAAAAAACAGTTTTCTGCCTTTTTGACATTATTGGCATTCTGTCCCAAGTACATGGTTCTCAGTACATGAGATTGATTTGGCCATGAGATACTATAATGGTTTGTTACAGTATGCCAAGTGGATGAAGAGACTTTTTTTTCCTCCCGTTTAAGGAAGTCCTTCTAGTGCAGGAATGATTATTCTTCTTGGGAAATTTCACCTGTCACCTTTTTGTCGAAGGTCCAACTTTTGTCAGCTGTGAAAATCATTTATGCCACTGATAATCAAGGATTATTTCACTGCATTCTCCTTTTATTTGTCTGGTTGTGTAAGGGAAAATCAATACTCAAGACATAATTGGAAAATTTTGCATTTTCCCTATCAACATCAGCATTTTTTTCTAAACATTTTGTATTGTATTAATTTAAATTTGAGTTCCTTGTCAATATTTATCAAGTAAACTGTTAAATTGTGACTGGTTATATTCATAATCTTGTGGGAAGTGGATGAAGTAAGGAAGCATTAGATATCCATATCTTTCTATTTTTTCTCTGTATTTGGTAACGCTTTTTTCTTATATCAAAACCTTTACATATACCTATCAGCTTTGCACAACAGAATAAAATATCTTGTATTATAAAAGTCATCTCAGCTAGCTTTTGAGTTTCCTCACTAAACTTGGTGTCATGTGAGATGAATCTTGCCCTCTAGACTAATTTGAGATTGCCCTTGTCCTCTGTGAAACATTAACTTAACAAACAGTTCTGTTAGTGCTTAAAAGTCAATTTTAGGTAAAAGAAAGTGTTAGGTTAATCATGTTAAAATGAAAATATTTTTTTTGCATATCAGTATTTTGAAACTTCACTGTTGCCAAAATGTATTCTCTAAATGTATTTATACAGACCTGCTTTTCCAGCTCAGTAAGTAAAAAAAAATTTGGTTCTTTTTCCTCAAATTACCAGACCTGGCTGATAAGAAAAATGAAGAGTGTTGTTTTACACTGATAGGAAGGAAATAAATATTAAGCACATTTAAAAAACATTTGTTCTGGCTGTCCTTTTTAATCCATCTCTACATATTTGTGACTCAGAATTTTCAGCTACTTCTTTCAGAAACTGTTTTTGTGTTTTCATTTCTCTCCACTATTCTTGTAGTATTGCCCTGATAACATGATTATTTCATACTGGATTGAAGTATTACATTAATCATTGCATAAAGGGTTACATAATATTTTTGCTATAAATTTCTGGCTGAAGATCAACTTTTCTAAAAAACGCACTTAGTGTTCAAGTTCGGATTATAAATTAAAGGACCGCTGTACTACTGCATCAAAATGTTTTGGTAATCATTCTGTTGCAGTTCCTGAAACAAAGTTCTTGAAAAAACATCTTTCTGGTTTCTCTTACAATCTCTTCATTTTAGCTATTCAGACAAATAAAATACTCAAACAATGTAAGAAATCAGAAATATTAAAACAAAAAATAACTATCATAACAAGATAAAAAATGCAAAAAGTTCATAAGTACAGGTACTGATAGACAATATATTTGGGAATAAAAAATGAGAAGTAGTTTCTGTTGCAATGCAAATAAAAAATTAATAATGAAAATCCAAATGATGAGTACTAGAGAAGGGGGAAAAGTCAACAACAGCCAGTCAATATTAATTCAAATCTCTCAATTTTAATGCCTAATCTGATTTCTAATACTGTTTTCAAAGACATTGAGTGCCAGCAAATCCATTTAAATAATAGTAGGTAGTCAGTAAAATGGAAGGTAAATTTGAGTTTGCTTTATACAGAGAGATTTAAATATTTAATGTAAACACAAAGCTTCTAAAGCTTTGATCTAAATAGGATGTCATTTTGTTATAAAGAACGATAAATAGAACAAGAAGGAAATAGAGTAAAAGTATGTGTGCACACGTGGCATCTATGTAGGCAGGTTTTTGACCTGAAACCTGTTTCTTCAGCTATCCACAAGCTTCTGCCATGCTTTTCTGATTAAGTTAGGAATTTTTAAGAGGAATTGAAAAGTTCAGGGGACTTTCAAGGCACAGAATTTCTGATAAAAATCTCCACATTCCTTCAGACCATATTGTGAATGTTACATTTCCTTTTATTTTCTATTATCTTTGTGAAAAGAGTAAGTTTCAGGATGTCACATACTGAAGGAAGTATCTGGGTGAAAGTAGGTGGTGTGTACTTACGGAATTTCTTTTGTGTGAACCTTTCTTGATGACAGACCATTTGACAGTCAACAGAAAATTAAGAGTCTGTCACATCCCTAAGACGGGGAAGGAATCAAGGTTACTGATTAAAAAAAGAACCATTCTCCTTTACCATATAGGATGTTAACAACACCGTCACATATTTGGTAATCAAAAGGCAGCTGATGTACATCATGGAAAGGAGAATCTCAGTTCACAAAGTTGCCTTGGAATAGTGGGTGGAACTGGTCTGGACAAGCTCACAGATCACAGGATGATCTGGTACTGTAAATCTTAAGAGGTCTTAGTAACTTGTATATTTCCATTTCTAGGGATTACACAGTATCCTGCATTCCAGAAAAACTCTTCTGCCAAGCCAGTGATGCAACTCCAGCATAAAAAATACATTTTACTACACAACTAGAAGGCATATTTTGACTAGTTTAGTCATAGTCCCAAGTCAGTGTTTGTCATGGTTTAGCCTCAGCTGGCAATTAAGCACCACGCAGCCGCTCGCTCACTCCCCCATGGTGGGGTGGGGGAGAGAATTGGAAGAGTAAAAGTGAGGAAATTCATGGTTTGATACTAATAATATCTATGTAATGATACCTCAATGTCCAAATGGAGATGGATGACGAGTGGTATCTCTCAGGGGTCCATATTGGGACCAGTACT